>NC_141153.1:87235111-87440111 GCF_053477565.2 Lygodium microphyllum | reverse complement strand
ACCGAAGACGGATCCCAAGTTTGTGACCACCAATCGGAGTGAGGAATCTGCAAGCGCTTGGAGGAAGAGAAACCAAATGCAAGCAGTTGGAGTGTGTAGGAATTGTCGCCTGTGGAACCAAACGCAAGTTGGGGAAGGTGATGAAGATGCTAGCGATGGTTGGAAGATGCCAAACGCAGCCTGTTGGAAGGTGCCAAACAGTGGGCGACAGCTTGGAGGAAGACACTAGGGCACTGGAAGGGCTGATGGAGAGATGGTAGTAGTCTTGAAGGCTGGACAGCCACGTAGAGGTAGACTTATGGCTGAAATCTGCACTCAAGGGTGTGAAACTTGCACTAAAGCTCTCTCAGACCGCTCCCCTTTTTAGGGTTTTTCATTAATTAAGTGTGTTTTGGGGTTGTTTAAGAATGATAATTGATTGAAAAGCGTGTTTTAGCTCAACAGATGTCCCAATAAAAGCTATCTTTGTGCAACTCCTTTATTTCAAGGATCATTGTTTTTATTAAATTGATCTATATATGTGGGGGTTAACCACGCTTACTTGGCCGTATTCGATGTTCATGTATTGCTATATTGTGATAAGAGTTTACTACCCAAGAGCCATGAGTTACATGCCAACATTTTGGTTCAAGAACTCTATTGCATCATCTGTAGTTATAACAACCAATGCCTACTCGAGATTATGTTATGTTTTGCCAATGGAGCTTGCAAATACGAAGAAACATGTTTAGGAACAATTGTAAAGGAGACTTCACATGAACAAGCATTAAAGCACAATCAAGTAGTTACCAACCAACCAAAACGTTGATGTCAATGTTAGTAGGAGAATGGATGCGGGGTCAATGATGGCAAAATGCCAAGATGAATTAACATGGCAAGTCCAAAGGTAGATGGTTAATGACTAGTCACCTAATACACGAGACACCTTGTGAAGGTGCTAGGGACACGAACCATAGCGACATGGAACTATAGGAGAAGGGGCTTGGAATGGGGGAGCACCGTTCTCAGACAAGCAAGAATCAGAAACATGTTCCAATTGGCTAGAACATTGCCTAATCCATTCGCGATGTTGTTCCATTCAAGGAATGTTCCATACGCTTGTCCTTGCCAAGTCATCATTTGTATTTTACCCTTTAGAACACTTGTGGCTCTTTCATAACATGTGTTTAGCCTTCAAACATAACATTTATGGCTTTTGATTCTTTACTCTTCAAATTTTACTAGTGTGTATGCTTATTTTGCAACATCCATTGTTCTTAATATACGATACTCCGTCCATTTTTTCTTTTAATATTGCAAAATGATGCTAGTGTACTTTGTAGAGTGTGTTTGAGTACGTGTGAAGCTGTTTATTTTAAAAGTATGACAAATTTTAAAATCATCAATTTTTAATTTCTCAATCTTAGAATGGGGCTTTGCAGCTCTCTCATGTTCCTCGTTCCCCAGTTATCATCTTTCCTTATGGCACTTCAGTTTGATGGTTTCATGTATCAATTATTGTGGCCTAACCTTGTTCCTTAAAGGTTATCTCTACAAGCTTAGAAATTGCTCAAGACATAATGGTCTTTAGTTGTAGGTGGTCCTTTTGGTACTTAGACCATGGTCTTGACTCGGTGGAGATCTTCTACATTTATTGTGTGCAGTTGGTCATTTACAGCAGCTGGTTGGCTAGATTTAGTTGGCTGACCTGGTCATTTTTTGGCCTTATTTTCTGCTATTTATTGGCACTCTTCGGCCAGCCCACCTCACTTGTTTGTTTCAGGTGGAGAGAGAGACGGCTTGAGGAGATACTTCGACAGCCCATTTGTATATCTGCCTTCTTCATTTCAGCGTTCATTTACTGTAGATTTTTGCATTCTCCTCTCTCTCTTCTCTCCCTCTTCTCTCATTTTCATTGTCTTTTAGTCTTGTCCATACGCTTTTGTTAAGAAATACCCTAGCACAAAAACATAAACAGAAATCGTACGACAAAGCACAGACTGATAAAAGAACACGGTTAGGGTTAGGGTAACTCAGAGACAATGATCACAATGAATAAATGAAGTGATATAACTACTGAATAATACCATGCTCATGCAACAAACACACTATGCAGTAAATGAATATTGAACCTCAAACTCCTGTATCTCAAGGATCAGGGCAGGGGTAATGAGCTGAAGAATGTGTCGTACTCCGAATGGATCCCGAATCGCAATAAGGCAGCCTTCGGATGTCGAACACCAACAAATGCAGCAGTGAGAAGCTGGATCTGATGCAAACAGCAGTGAGGAGAGAGAAAGACTATAAACACAAGCAACAGGTGAGAGAAAGACTAAAAACGCAGGCAAGATAGCTTGCAGGAGAGACAAAGACTAAAAACTCAAGTAGGACAGCTTGCGGGAGAGAGAAAGACTGAAAATGTAAGCATCAGGACTGGGATGACGTGGCAGGCTGTACGGCAGTAGGTCTGCACAGGAACAACAGTCGCCTAACTGAAATCAGCTCCAAACTGCGTGAAGAAGCTTGGAAATTAGGCGCCAACTGATGGAGACAGCAATGGACAGCTTCGGTTGAGATGTCCTCCGCGAACGGAATGTGGGCAGCAAGCTGAAATATCTGAAATTTGTAAAAGTGAGATTGAGGAAAGAGTGGAGGGCTAGCTGCCAATTTATAGAAAATTAGGGTTCTAGATTCTCTCCCACTTAACTCCCTCGATCCGCTCCCCATTTTAGGGTTTTGGCTAAAGCAAGCCTAAAATAAGCATGTTTTGGGCTTGTTTAAGTGACTAAGTGCATTTCTTAGCACAACATCCCCTCTCAAGCCCAAAATAGGGCTAGAAAAGTAGGCCAGTTTAAATTTTGATTTATCCCAAGGCGTCCCACCCCGAAGTAGCCGGAGCATCGGACAAAGGGTGCGCGTTGGCTGCCCAATGGTCTACCAAGACTATAGAGGCGATGGTTATCTTACCAAGGAAGTCCAAGTGATTACCCTAGAGAGGACAGGGCATTGGACCAAGGGTGCACGTCAGCTGCCCAAGGGCCTACCAAGTCCTATAAAGGCGGATGGATACAACAATGGATTGTGTTTGTTGTGTTTTGGGTTTTAATTTTAAAAAAAAATTATTTTGTTTTTTTTTGGTTGAAAAAGTGTTTTGAAAATACATAAGGAATATAGGAGAAGCGGTCAATTAAGTGACAGATAGGAAAGGATAAAGAGAGTTTTAAACCCAAGTGATTCACAAAACTAGCAAGCCAATCCCTCACACTGACTAGGATAAGTGCTTAAGGATAATAAAAGTGTGTGTGTGTGCCAATCATGTGGTAAATATATGTAGAGGCAAAAAAAGATGATGGTGGGCTTAGCAAGTCAAGCAAAGCAAGTAAGCAAGCAAGGGTAGGGAAAGTGCCTTTTAGGAGAAGAGCCATGGGTTATGCCATGAATATGGTGGATCCTAGAGTCGACCACTCCAAAAGATTGAAGAGGGATAAATGCGTATAGATGCATGTTTACATGAACAGAATGCCAATGCATGGGGTAATGCAAAGGGAGATGCAAGATGACATGCTCATGCAATATGCTATGCAATGGTGCCACTTGGACAGTATCCTCGCAGGGGAATTGTTCACTTGCCTAAGTGCCCTTTTACAATTATGTCATCCTGACAGTGCGGATGAAGTTACAAGTGTCCATAATACAATACAAAAGAATAAATGAATGTAATGTCTAAAAAATATAAGTATCATCACTGTCACTATCTAGAGTAGAAGCCACCCCCTCTCAAACTGGAAGGGAAAGCAAGACGGGAAGCACTCTCTGCGCGTCACTGCGCGTCAAGCTGAAGAAAAAGGGGAGGGTGTACCCAAGCTGATCCTGGGTAGCAGGTACTGAAGAACTGGCCGGTTGACTGCTTTGGTCAAAATGTCTGCAATATTATCTGATGAAGGCACAAACTCTAGGCGAATAGTGCCTAGCTCAACTTGCTCTCTGGAAAAGTAAAAGTGGACTCCCACATGCCGTGTTTGTGGCTTGATTTTTGATTGCCCGCAAGGGCAATGGCACTTTGGTTGTCGCAGTAGACAACTGTGGGAGTGTCACATGGTAAATAAAGTGCCGCCAATAGACTCCTCAGATAGATGGCTTCGGTGGTGCCATCAAAGAGAGCTTGGTACTCAGCCTCGGCCGTGGAAGCCGCCACCGTCTCTTGCTTACGGCTGGACCAAGAAATGGGAGCCGTGTCCAAGTATAGAGGTAGCCTCCATGGGAATGCCGGGTGTTAGGATCTCCTGCCCAATCAGAATCAGTGTACCCCTGCAAACATAAACCAGAACCATATATCAGGCCATAAGAAAAAGTACACCGCAAATAACGCAACACACGAAGAGATGCAGTTCAATGTGACATCCTAGGTGCTGTGAAATACTGACTGAGTAAGCTAAATCTGGCCGAGCGTGAATTAACCAAAGAAGTTTTTCTACAACAGAGCGATAGGTATGGTCATCGAATGCTGTCCTAGGGTATTCTTCGACAAGTGGACAGTAGGATCAAGAGGCGTGGCCACTAGCCGTGTCTGATCCGTAGTGTACTGGTCCACGAGCTGAAGTGCGTACTTTTGCTGTGACACAAAAATACAGCCCCCATAACAAACTACCTCCATCCCCTAAAAATAAAACAAACCAAGGTCTATCATTTTAAATGTAGCTTGAAGCTTAGTCTTAATTTTTGCTATGGCAGCAGAATCTGAACCTGTGATGAATAAGTCATCAACGTATAGCAGGATATAGCTAACCCCCTCTACAGTAGATCGAACATATAAGTTCGGATCATAAGGGGTAGAATGGTATCCATGAGTCTGTAAACTCATCCATCCTATGGAACTAAGACCGCGGCGCTTGCTTCAGTGCATAAAGAGCTTTATGGAAGCGAAAGACCTTATTCCTGGAGTTGCCAGAAGGAAAGCCTGGTGGCTGTTCCACATAGACCTCCTCCTTGAGAAAACCATTTAGGAAGGCACTCTTGACATCCATTTGATGTATCGGCCAACCGTGGTGAGCGGCTAGCGCGAGTAGCAACCGAAAGGAAGTCAACCGTGCAGTAGGGGCAAAGGTCTCTTCATAATCAATGCCATGCTTTTGTCAAAACCCTTGCACTACAAGGCGAGCCTTGTACTTGTCTAAAGTCCCATCAGCTTTTAACTTAGTCCTAAAAATCCACTTTGTCCCGATGACTTTCTTGTGGCTCGGACGATCTTCCAATGTCCAAGTCGCATTTTAGTCAATACTCTCGAGCTTCTTCTCCATGGCCGCTCTCCATTGAGGGTGCTGAAGAGCCTCTTGCCATGTATCTGGCTCAGAATGCGCTATGTAATCAGCTGTAAACAACGATGCAAATGATGCCGGAGGAGCAAGCCGGGCAGATCTTCTAGGTGCCTCTGTAGTAGAATTTGGTGGTGGGATCCCCGAATCCCGCAAGGTTTGCTGGTATCAGCGAGGTAACGGGTCTCATGAAGGGGACCCTAGGAATTGAAGAATTTGCGGGAAGGTCAGGAGCGGGAAGTAGACTAGGCTCAGTAGGCATGATTTCCGATGATGTGAAAGAAGGAATCGGATTGGAATTCGGTGCAGAAGATTGCACAATCTCTCTCTCGTCAATTACGATATCCCGCCTAACGATCACCTTGTTTGTTCGAGGATCGAACAAACGATAGGCTTTCGCCTTAGAGGAATATTCCACAAAAATAAGATCAGCTTGGGGAGTGAGCTTTCCTATCTTGTCGTCAGGCATGTGTGTGTACGCACGACACTTGAAGACGGTGAAGTGGGAAATAACAGGCCAAGAGCCAAAGAATGCCTCATACGGGGTTTTCTGAGGAAGAGCCGTAGTTGGGCACCAGTTAAGGATGTATACCGAAGTGTTAACATCCTCGACCCAAAGGTGCTTAGGAAGCTATATTGAGAATAGCATAGAGCGTGCCATTTTTATGACTGTCTGGTTTCTATGGTCGACAGTGCCATTCTGAGAAGGGGAGTTGGTAGAGGTGAGCTGGCGAGAAACACAATGCTGTTGTAGAAACTCGGAGAACTCGCGGGAGACAAACTCACCACTGCTATCACTCCTCATGCAACCGACACGATGACCAGTCTGGTTATAAACCAGCAGCACCCAAGCAGAAAGTATGTGAAAGCATCGGATTTATGCTTGAGGAAGTACACCGACAAGTATCTAGAATGATCATCCAGTATCAAAAAGAAGTACAGTGCGCCATTCAAGGCAGCAGTGGATGTCGGCCCACAAAGATCAACATGAATCAATCTAAGAGGCGCCTCAGCTCTATGAGAGGACTGTTGAGGAAATGGAGTACAGCGGTGCTTCTCGAGCTGACAAGCTTTACAGACATCTCGAGTGAGCTTCAGGCGTGGAAGGCCCTCAACTAGCTCACGGCGTGACAACTCATAAAGCGAGTCATAACCAAGATGCCCTTAGCGAAAACGCCAAAGACACTCATTGTTCATAGGCTCTCGAGAGATGGCTAAGGCCTTGAAGCTATGTAATACGGAGCCCTCGGTTGTTGGCTCGGTAAAAAAGTGTCATGTGGTATAGGCCATTAGGTTGTGCCTCACCGCGAGCAATCACTAAGCCAGTCAGAGAGTCAAGCATCTCGACTATGGTCGCTGTAAAGAAAACTGCTTGCTCCAACTGGCAAAGCTGCTGAACAGATAACAAGTTCACCCCAAGTTGAGGGACATGATATACATTGTCTAGTGTAGCCAGATCCGAACCCTTATCAGTGGCAAAACTGACGCAACCTTGTGCTTGAATCTTAACCGAGTAGTTGTTTCCTACGCGGACCCGCCCGGCTGCAGGGGCTCAGGTACGGAAGATATTCTCTATAAGAGTCATGTGATGTGTAGCTCCACTGTCCACAATCCAAACAGGAGCTGAAGTGCTTGGTTGTGTCAAGTGGGCCTCTGCGGTAACCTCGTCAGGGTGCAATTCACAAATATGGACGAGACTCGCATCTGATGTCTCTATGGAGACGATGTGGGCCTCTGCAAACTAGTCAGACAAGCCCTTTGGAGTTGAGAACGTTGTCGACTGAGATGGTTGTGCGGTGGCAGGGTGAGTCTGACCTTTAAACTGCCCCTTGCCATCACCCTGCCTCCCCTACAGGGGGTTGCCCTTGCCCAACTGAGGGGCGGGGGTCTAAGACTTAGGTTGGTGCTGTGCCTCTTGCCTTTGATCGACACTCGTCGTCAAAATGGCCAGCCTTTTGACAATGTTGACAATACCTGTTCTTTTTAGGTACATTTTGCTACCCAGGTTTGAGAGATTGGGATGTTCCTTGTGATTCCTCGGATTGATTTTGCTTTTGATTTTGATTTTGAGTTTGAGTAGAGGTTTGGTTTTGTTTTCCTTTCCTTGTTGCCCTTTCTGAGAATGAGCAACAAGAGCCCCCTCTGAAGAGGAATTCATATGAAACTGATTGAACAACCGTACGTAACACAACAGCTGATACTCAAATTCATAGAATGTAGGTATGGTAGGTTTTGAAATTATGCCTTCCATAAAATTGAAGTATTTTCTAGGGCGTTTGTTTAGGAACAATGTGACCTGATCGTTAGAGGACTTAGGAGTCCCCGTAGTGGAGAATTCAGCAAGGAGACGCCGAAACTCAACCAATTTGACTTTCAAGCCATCTCGGTCAGTGATTTTGAAAAGCTGAAGCTCATGGTCAAGATTAATACGACGGGTCCTATCCCGAGCCGCATAGCGGTTAGTCAAGTGTACCCATCGCTTTGATGCTAAGTCAAAATGCTGAAGCTGAGAATGAAACTCAAGCATTAAGCCCTGCATCAGCTCGACAATAGGGGAGGCATTCCTAGCCTTCCATGAGCAGACAACCTCGTATAGAACAAGTGCGGGATCGGGTTGGGATTCCAACCTTTGTACAAGATCCCATAGGTTCTGGGAGTCAAGGACATGTCTCATCAAGTTCGACCAAGTAGTAAAGTTTGACCCGTTAAAATGAGTCTTATTATTAAATGCATGCTTGGCAGTAAACGAGCTAGAACCATGAGGTGTCGAGTAGGTAGGGTAAGATGGATGTGGGGGATAAGATTGTGAAGGGTAAGACGGTGGAAGTGGATGTGTCTGATAAGGAGGAGGAGGAGGGGGAAAAGATGGGTAGGCAGAAGTAGGTTGTGAGTGTCCAATTAGTACCAATTGAGGCGGAGGCACTGGAACATGAATGTTTCCATAAGGTGCCGGTGTATGTGAAGGCATTGGGACACGGAAGCCCTGTCCAAAGTGAGGCTGGGGCACAACAGTATGACCAGAAGGTCCACTAGGGAAAGCCATGGAGGCAAATTGTGGAGTCAATTGATCCACACTCGGGAGAGACTAGGGGGGATACCCAGGCTGAAATGATCCCGAAAGTGTGTGTAAAGTAGGTGGAACACCACCTGGTAGAGGTAAGGATGAGGTCCTAAAGGATGTGCCTATGTTTCCATAACCCCTCGGTGTGATGTGCGATGCGACATAAGGTGTTTGAAATGGAAAAGTGAATGGTGTGAATGGAAGTGGAGAAGCAGTGGATGAATGTGGTGGGATGGGTGGGTTTTGAAAATGAGATGTATGGGTTTTGAAAATGATTGGAAATGAAAATGTGAAGATGATGATGCACCATGCAATGAAGAAAAAGGAACACCAAATTCATTTTGATTTTGTGAAGTAGACAGAAAAGAAGAAAGGTTAGAAGAAGAGGTACTTGGCTTTTTCTTATAATCCCCATGACGTGTGTTAACATACAAGAATTGGTCCTCAAGAGGACCTTTTTCGTAGTCAACAGATTGTACTCTTTCTTCCACATGATCTCTACCAGAATATTGCAAAACAGAAGAAGTAAAAGAAGAAGGCACAAAATATGAATCTAATGTATCTTGCATCAGAGTGGATGGAAGTGGATGAAGTAAAGAAACATACTCCGAGTCTTGTTTTCCAATAGGGGGGCCCATCCTTGATGGAGGTCTCGACGGCCCTGCAACATCATCAGACTTATGCGCAAAATCTGAAGAGAGAAATTCATGCATATCTTCATTTAGGAGATTTTCTTGAAGGGCAATCCTTTGATTGAGCTCCTCAATCTTCTTTTGTCTATAAGCTATGATTAGTTTATATTCTTGAGCGGTTAGCTTGCCTAGCTGTTCTTCCACGTAATCAGAAGTATCATCCACCATGTCGGAACTTTGTGGAGCAAGCTGATCAGCCCACTCTCGCTCGGTTCTCGACATAGTTGATTCTGGAGACTGAACTGGTGTTGTTGTGTTCGAAGTCATTTGAACCTACTGTTGTTCTTGCTTCTTGTGTAGAGCTTTCAGATCAAAGGCCTAGGTTTCTCAGAGAGTACCAGGCTCTGATACCATGTTAAGAAATACCCTGATATAAAAACGTAAACAGAAACTGTACGACAAAGCACAGATTGATAAAAGAACACAATTAGGGTTAGGGTAACTTAGAGACAATGAACACAGTGAATAAATGAAGTGATATAACTACTGAATAATACGATGCTCATGCAGCAAACACACTATGCAGTGAATGAATACTGAACCTCAAACTCTTGTATCTCAAGGATAAGTGCAGGGGAAATGAGCTGGAGAGAGCGTCGTACTCCAAATGGATCCTGAATCGCAGTAAGGCAGCCTCTGGATGTCGAACACCAGCAAACGCAGCAGCGAGAAGTTGGATTTGATGCAGACAACAGTGAGGAGAGAGAGACTAAAAATGCAGGCAGCAGGTAAGAGAGACTAAAAACGTAGGCAAGACAGCCTGTAGGAGAGAGAAAGACTAAAAACGTAGGCAGGACAGCCTGCAGGAGAGAGAAAGGCTGAAAACGTAGGCAGCTGGACTGTGATGACCTGGCACGCTGTACGGCAGCAGGTCTACACAGGAACAGTAGTTGCATGACTGAAATCAACTCCAAACTGTGTGAAGAGGGCTGGAAATCAGGCGCCAACTGATGGAGACAACAATGGACAGCTTTGGCTGAGATGTCCTCCGCGAACCGGGTGTGGGCATTAAGCTGAAACACCTCAAATCTACAAAAACGAGATTGAGGGAAGAGTGAAGGGCTGGCTGCCAATTTATAGAAAATTAGGGTTCGAGATCCTCTCCCACTTAACTCTCTCGATCCGCTTCCCATTTTAGGGTTTTGGCTAAAATAAGCCTAAAATAAGCATGTTTTGGGATTGTTTAAGTGACTAAGTGTAATTCTTAGCACAACAGCTTCTGTATTTGTTGCACTCTGACATGGTAAGAGAAGCGTTGAAGGGCTGATTGATCGTGGGCAGACCTGAATGGGAGATTTTAGTGCGACAAAAAGAGACAGGGACGGGGTCGGGGGACGACTAAAAGTAAGGAACGAGGATGGGGGGTGGGATGCGGGAGGGAACGACATACATAAATAGCATTTGAAAATGTATGCATGTGATGTGGTGGATGGATATGTGGGCATAATAATAGGGGATGCCCATTTTGTAGCTTTCCATCCTAGTCCCATTCCCATGTTAGAGTCTTCTCTCATGGTAACAGGGGATGGAAAATTGCAATTTATTATTCTTGTCCTTGTGGGCCCATTCCTATTCCCATCCCTATTCTCAAAACTGGTCCCATGTTACTCTGTGTGTGGGTGAATGTACACTACCAAAGAACATACAAAAAAACCACCCCCTAAAAGACATCCACTCCAAAAAAAAAAGAAGTCGTTAAAAACGTCCCTTAACAAGAAACGTGACAAGGGGACGGGGTAGGGGATGGCCAAGACGGGGGGACGGCTGTTGGGGACAGGATAGGGGACGTCCCCATCCCATTTTGGCGTCCCCATTCAGCCCATCCGTTCGGGACAACGTTCTTGCGTTTCGGGGCCTCGAGACGGCCGTTCCTTGTTACTATGCGACGGGTGCTATAACTATGCCAGTTGTAGGTAGGTACAACAAACTAAATATAATAATTGATAAGTCAATGGCCATGTGAGGATCATAATGACTATCGATGTGCTAAGTGTAGACGTGCAGACATATCTAGCCAGGCAGTTCATCATCAATGTGTGCACGTTTTGAGCTTGCCATCTCAACACTCCCCCTCAAGCTCAATTGTATCTCTGCAACTCCAAGTAAGCTTCGAAACTTTCGAAGCTTCTCTGCACCGAATACCTTTGTAAAAATGTTAGGTATTCGATTCTCTGTGGTGACATATACCAAGTTAATCTCTCTTGCAAGTACCTTCTCTCTCACAAAGTGGTAGTGTATCTCAATGTGTTTTGTCTTTGCATGGAACACAGGGTTCCTAGCTAGTTGTATGCTACTCATGTTGTCACAGTGAATGACAATTGGATTACCTCCTTGCATATCCAAATCACCCAATAACTTTTGCAGCCATACCACCTCACATGTTGCCATAGCAGCATCTCTATACTTAGTCTTTGTACTTGATAAAGCAATTGTAGGTTGCTTTTTGTTGCTCCATGTAATTATTGCACTACCAAGGGAAAACATGAATCCGTTGGTGGAGTTTCTGTTTGACACACTACCAACCCAATTTGCATTTGTGTATCCAAACACCTCTACATCTTTACGTGCCTCATAAAAAAGTCCATAATGTAAAGTGGACTTCACATACCTCAATATGCATCTAACTGCATCCAAATGAGGCTTTTTAAGCATTTGGATAAACTGATTGACAAGGCCAACAACATAGCTTAAGTCTGGCCTTGTCATAGTTATGTAGATCACACTCTCTACTATCCTCTTGAACAATGTAGGGTCTTTGATCTCATCCCCAACATTAGTGCTCAACTTCACATTTTGCTCCAATAGTATTGAAAGAGATTTACATGCTGCCATACTATACTTGGATAACATATCCAAGCTATATTGCCCTTGGGATAGCCATATACCATCATCACATTTGATCACCTCAATACCAAGAAAGTACCTCGGCTCATCTAAATGCTTCATCTCAAACTTCTACTTTAAAAAGTCCTTAACTTTAGTAATCCCACTGTCACTGTCAGTGTAATAATCAAGTCATCCACATAGTTGACTATGTACTTAGGGCCCACATTCACATGTACAACATAACAATACCCGTGTAAAATACACAGAGGTGAATAAAGGACCTTTACATCCCAACAAGTGAACCTTTAACCAACTCCCACTAGTCGTATGCAATGCTCATGCTGAGCCTTGCCTAGACTTTTAGCGAGAACATCTGCAGGGTTGTCCTGTGTTTTGATCTTGGTCAATGTGATGAGACCATCTTCCAGAATTTGTCTGATAAAGTGATATCGCACATCAATATGCTTTGTGCGTGAATGATACATGGCATTTTTAGCCAGATACAGAGCACTCTAGCTATCACATCCCAACACTGGAGTACTTATAGACATGCCGAGATACTCCGCAAGTCTGCTCAACCATATAGCTTCCTTAGAAGCTTCAGTAGCTGATATGTATTCAGCTTCAGTAGTACTCAGTGCTACGATGTTCTGCAACCTGGAGCACCAAGAGACGGCCCCTCCAGCAACTGTAAAGACATACCCGCTAGTGGACCTGCGAGTGTCTAAGTCACCTACCATGTTTGCATCACAATAACCCTGCAGATTAAGTGCACCCTGCCCATAGCAAATACATTTTCTTTGTGTACCCTTTAGATATCTAAGAATACACTTGACAGCCTCCCAATGTGGTTTGCCAGGATTTGACATAAACCTGCTGACAACTCTCACTGCATGAGCAATGTCTGGACGAGTAGCCACCATAGTATACATAAGAGAGCCACAAGCTGATGCATAAGGGACTCCCTTCATAGCATGGAGGTAAGGGTACTCCGAGAGGCTTAGCTTCAGCCATGTTAAATTTGTCAAGTACCTTTTCAATGTACTTTTCTTGAGATAAGAACAGCAATTTCTGCGTTCTATCCCTACGAATCCTCATGCCCAATATATGCTGTGCATTCCCCAAATCTTTCATGGAAAAAGCTGATTTCAGATGACCTTTGAGAGCATCCAAGCTAGTTTTTCCCTTCCCAGCTAGCAACATATCATCCACATACAAAACAAGTATGATAGGGATTGCCATCTGTATCCTTTTTCATATACAAACAATGATCTGCATGGCTGCGTGTAAACCCATGAGAGAGCATAAAAGTGTCAAACTTTTTGTACCACTGCCGTGGTGCTTGTTTCAGCCCATATAAGCTGTGTTTTAGTTTACACACCAACTGCTCTTTTCCAGGAACTACAAAACCCTTGGGCTGTTTCATGTAGATCTCCTCATCAATGTCACCATGCAGAAAAGCTATTTTCACATCCATTTGGTACAGCTCTAAATCCAATACAGCAGTGAGAGCAAAAAGCACACGTAGAGTGGTCATCTTCACGACAGGTGAGAAGACCTCCTGGAAGTCAATTCCTTCCTTTTGTGCATACCCTTTGGCAACCAATCTTGCCTTGTACTTGGATTTCCCATCAACTGTCTTTACTTTGTAAACCCATTTGTTTGGAAGAGGCTTTCTTCCTTTGGGCAACGACACAAGATCCCAAGTATCATTAGTATACAGAGATTTAATCTCTTCTTGCATAGCTAGCTCCCACTTATTGCTGAATTTGCATGACTTGGCCTCTTTATATGTCAGAGGCTCACCCTCATCAGTAAGCATCACATAATGCAAAGAGGGGTCATACCTATGTGGCTGCCTTCTTAGGCGTGTAGACCTACGTACCCAATGATCTACATTCTCGGGAATCGGATCTACATCTGGAGGCATGTTATTTTTAGCATTTATTGGCTGCTGTAAGCCATTTTCAGCATGCTGTTCATGCTGTGCAGCACCTTCATTTTCATTTCCAGCACCTGCATTTTCATAATCAGCAAGTCTATCTTGCTGTCCACGACCTCCCTATGCTTTTATTTGCTGTCCATCATCATCTGGCTCAAAGATAACCGGTTGATCATCAGTTTCAGCCTGTGGTACAACACCATGAGGCTCATCATTTGAGGTAATAGGTGGCTGCAAATTCTGAAATTTGACCTTTTTCATGTCTTCATCAGAGGCTAAAGTACTTTTCAGCACCTTTGCCTCATTAAACACAACATTACGGCTGCGAACAATTTTCTTAGACTGAGGTAGCCACACTCTATAGCCAAATTCACCCTCATCACCATAGCCCATGAAAATGCCTTTGGTGGATTTCGGGTCAAGTTTATTTCTCAGCTCATTTCTAACATGCACAAAAGCATCACAGCCAAATATTCGTAAATGGTCATATGAGGCCGGTTTGCCAGACCAAACCTCCTCAGGGATGCCATTATTTAAGGACCTGTTTGGAGAGCGGTTGCAAATGTGAACCGCGGTTTTAAGTGCCTCTCCCCAAAATTCATGAGGGAGATTAGCAGTGGACAGCATGCACCGCACTCTCTCACATAGGGTCCTATTGTATCTTTCAGCCACACCATTTGAAGAAGGGCTATAAGGGGCTGTAAGCTCCCTCTTGATTCCATGCAAGTCACAAAAGGACTTAAATTCATTAGATGTGAACTCACCCCCATTATCAGTTCTCAAGCATTTCAACTTTCTACCTGTCTGAGTGGTCAGGAATGCATGAAAAGTTTTAAAAAGAGCAAACACTTCACTTTTCTTTTTCAACAAATAAACCCAAATCTTCCTGGAACAATCATCAATAAAAGGGGCAAAGTATGCAGCACCACCCAACGATTTCACAAGCATGCTACATACATCAGAATGCACTAAGTCCAAGACATTTGACTTACGGGAGACACCAGAGTAAAAGGAATTTTTCATTTGCTTTCCAAACTGACAGTCATTACAAAAATCAAGTTTAGAGCCTTTTCCATCAACCCTCCTCAAAGAGGTAAGGACATCAAGTCCTTTCTGACTCATATGGCCTAATCTCTTATGCCATAACTCCAAATGACAGCCAATTTCAGCAACTGCAAGAAACTTGCCATTCAAAGCTTTACAGTGCAGACAATACAAAGTGCCCTTCTTGGTTCCTTTAGCAATCAGCATGGAACCCCTTTTTAATTTCCACAAACCACCACCAAACAGTGTGGTGTAACGATGCAAGTCAAGCTGTCCAACAGATAGTAAACTCTTCTTGATGCCAGGCACATATCTGACATCTTTCAACACAAGTTCTTGCCCATTATCCAAAGACAAGTGTATGGTGCCAATCCCCTCAATGCTGCAAGCATGATTATTTCCTTGCAGCATGATTATTTCCAAGGTAAACCTTGCTATAACAGCCTGCATCAAAAGTAGCAAAGCACTCCAAGCATGGAGTCACATGGAAAGAGGCACTAGAGTCTACAATCCAAGTCTGAGTGACACCATCATCAACTGACAAAAGTGCATCAATCACATCAGCCTTGGTGATTTGCATATCCTGCATGTGACATACAAGGGCATCATAATCCATTGCATATAATCCATCAGCCTCTGTATCCGAGAGCTCCTCTATGCCAACACTGGAGGCCACATTGGCCTTTTCCTTGCCTTTGCGTGCCTCAGATGCATCTGTCTTTTCCTCTTTCTTCTTTTTGTCTCCTGCATTCTTCTTTCTCTCTTGTTCCTTGTAATACCTGCAATCAGGCTTCTTGTGGCCCTTCCGATCACACTGATAGCATGTAACATCACTCTTTTCTTTTCCTTTGCTCTTGTTCCTGCTTCTCTGTCCAGCATTTACATTTTTCTTTTCAGCCCTGCCTCTAACATTATAAGCTGAGTTGCTGCCTTCTCCACTAGACTTACGTCTAATTTCTTCATTCAAAGTCAAACCCCTCACACCATCATATGTGAGATTGGGGTTATTACTGAGAGAAACAACCAAAGTCTCCCAAGAGTCAGGCAATGTCATGATCAAAAAGATCGCCCTCAACTTATCATCAAAATCCAAATTAGCATCCTTGAGCGATTTCCAGGTCCAAATGTGCGCAAATGTCAGCCAGACTGACTCAGCTGAGCAAAATTACATCAATACATGAAAAGCCCCAATTTTTATTGGTCCAATGCCAAGAAATTTTACTTGGATGAGCAAAATTCCAACAAATTTGGCAAAATCCCCAATTTAATTGAGGTCAATGCGCACAATGTCTGCAATTTCTGACACAGATGCCACTGTCAAGCATAAACAACATCAAATCTGGGAAAAGCCCCAAATTTCCAGGCTCAAAATTGCACAAATGTGCAAACTGTGCCTGCGCGCATGAACCGGGGCTTGTGTAAGTGTGAAAAATCACACAAAAGATCAAATAAACTATCGTGACTTGGTTTTTCAGGTCAAATCTGACTGCTGCCTCTTTGCGTGAGTTGTCGCCTGACGATTTTGACCTGCCGCCTGCTTGCGTGAGCTGTCGCCTGCAGTTGCCTGGTCATCGCCTGCACTCCTGATGAAAAACGACCTGTCCCAATTGTCGCCTCAGCTGTCGCTTCACTTTCGTGAATTGGCGCCTGCAGAGAAACTCTCGCCTGCACTCCTGTGAGCTGTTGCCTGCAGTTGCCTGGTCAGGCACGACCTGTGTGAGACTGTCGCTGGTCAGACACGACCTGTGTGAGCCTGCCAGGTCAAAAACGACGTGTGTATTTCGCGCGAGCGAACACTGAAGATGTCTCGCACGGACTTTGAGGAGCGCGAGCACCTTAACCGAAGCTCTGATACCAGTTGTGAGTGCGCGGATAGTGGAAGCGTGAAGATTTTCAGCAGAGAAGTGAGTAGGTGAGTGAGAGTGAGAGACCGAGAGAGTACGAGCTGATTTGGGTGTACCAACAAAATGTATTGGTACACAAAGAATAAAATGTATTTATACTTAGGGCCCGTAAGGGTGCATTCACATGTACAACATAACAATACACGTGTAAAATACACAGAGGTGAATAAAGGACCTTTACATCCCAACAGATGACCAAGCCTGCATCTCCCTTTCTCACATAAAGTGAGTAGTCAACATCAGAAACATAAAAGCTAATGTTGACAAGATACTCTTTGATCTTGTTAGACTATGCATTTGGTGCTCGCTTCAGTCCATAGAGCACTTTCTTTAACTTGTACACATATGTGGGATGTTTTAAATCCTCATAACCTACTGGTTGCTCCATATACACCTCTTCTTACAATTCACCCTGCAAGAAGGCATTCTTGACATTTATTTGTTGTAACTTTCAATCTTTGGTTGCTGCTAAAGCAATCACACATCTAATAGTTGCCTTCCTAGCAATTGGGCTGAATGTCTCTTCATAATCTATGCCATATGTTTGAGCATAGCCTTTTGCAATCGGCCTAGCCTTATACCTGCTAATTGAACCATTTGTATTATGCTTGATCTTGTAAATCCACCTACAGGCAATAGCTCTCTTGCCCTTAGGCAAGGGTATCAAATCCTAAGTCTTATTGGCTTCTAATGTAGCCATCTCCTCATCCATTGCTACATCCCAAGGAGCATGACCAATAAGCATCCTTAAAACAAGTGGGCTTAATATCCTTAACTACCTTTATCATATAAGTATAATGGTGAGTTGCATAACTTTCAAAACAAAATCTTTTAACAGTGTACCTAACCCTGCTAGACATGTGTATCACTGGATCGATTAATGGAGTTTTTACATTACGGTGTGCTTTGCACACCTAGTGTCTTGACTAAAGGAATATCAAGCTTATCATCCAAACTCTTTGAACCACTAGAATTTGCATCAAATCCCAAATCACTAGTACATATATCATTACCATCTAACACTTATTTCTTTTTTTTATCTTTACTTGCAACACTTGTAGATCCACTTGAAGATGTAAGGCTACTCCGTAGACTCCTAGATCAAGGGCTAATTGCAGATGTAGTATCAGATAATATTTTTGGTTCACTAAGGCTCTGCGGTTGTTGCTTTTCTTTCTGTATATAACTAACATGATGATGATGATTATCATCCAATGCATCACCACTAGATGTATACCAACTGCTCATCTCATAAAAAATAACATCCTTGGTCACTCTGAACTCACCTGTAACATGGTTACAGCAACGATATCCTTTCTGCTCCAAAGAGTATTCAATAAAAATATATTTTTTAGCCTTTGGATCAAGCTTTTTCATAGCTTATCTGGCATATGAACATATGCAATACAACCAAACACTTTCAAGTGTGAGATATCAAGCTTTTTGTTTGTAAAGCATTCTTCGATGTGCAGAGACCGGGAGGAACGAAGATTGAGACAGTTAGTGTTCATTAGCAGCAGCGAGATAGAGAGTTAGAGAGAGCAGAGTAGAGAGTATGCGCGATTTGTGGGTACAATGATGAGTGTACCACTTTAGGTTTTTTAGATAGATATATATGTGTAAGTACAAGTGCTAAGGGTGTGTTCACACCCGAGCACATCAAAAGGCACGAGGGGCTTTATTCCCAACAACCTCCCACCTAAAGGCAATGTGCCTTAAAAGGAGAAAAGAATCAACTAAGTCTAGGTATGTACAAAGCTGAAATACATATATGTATCCAACTCCCATCATCTGTCGGCCATGAGCAAACCGCTCAGTCGGAAGACTCTTCATGAGAAGGTCTGCAGGAGTATCATTTGTATGCACTTTGACAAGCTCAATGCTCTTGCTGTCAAGTATATCTCTAATGAAGTGGTACTTCACCTGTATGTGCTTCGTCTTTGCATGAAAGATGGGATTCCGTTCTAGCATGATAGCACTCTGATAGTCACAATGGAGAACAGGTAACTCTGTAATGCCAAGCTCTCCCACTAGACGTGAAAGCCATAAAGCCTCCTTGCATGTCTCAGTGGCAGCCACATACTCTGTCTCTTTAGTAGACAATGCAACACACTTTTGTAGCCTGGAGATCCAAGAGACTGCTCCTCTTGTGAAAGTAAACACATACCCGAAAGTGGACTTTTTGCAATACACATGACCAGTGTAGTCTGCATTCGTAAAGCCAACAACAAATGCCTTCTGCTTTTTAAAGTAGATGCACAATTCCTTTGTACCTTTGAGGTATCTCATAATATCTTTCATTGCTTCCCAGTGCTTTTTGCTGGGGTTTGCCATGTATTTGCTAACCACTCCCATTGCAAAGGCAATGCCAGGACGTGTAGTAACCATAGCATACATCAAACTGCCAACAGCTGAAGCATATGGTATCTTGGCCATTTTAGCCTTCTCGTCATCAGATATAGGGCTGTCCTCTGCACTGAGTTTCACATATGGAGGAAATGGAATCCCAATTGTTTTCCCCCTCTCCATATTGAAACGCTGCAAAACCTTAGAGAGATCCTCCTATTAAGATATGTAGAGCAATCCTTTTGACCTATCTTTGAGTATTCGCATGCCAAGAATGTGATTTGCATCACCAAGATCCTTCATGTCAAAGCTGCCATAAAGACCTTGCTTCAGTGAGTTCAAGGTATGAGTATCCCTGCCAGCAATCAGCATGTCATCAACATACAAAACCAAGATAATCAGGCTGCCATCTGCTGCCTTCTTGGTGTACAAGCAGTGATCCACTTGACTTCTATGAAAACCTCGAGACTGCATGAATGTATCAAATTTATGATACCATTCTCTTGGTGCTTGTTTCAGCCCATACAAACTCCTTTTGAGTTTACATACCATCTTCTCTTTCCCTTTTTCCACAAACCCTTCAGGCTGCTCCATATATATGTCTTCATGCAGATCACCATGTAAGAATGCAGTCTTTACATCCATCTGTATGAGCTCCATATCTTCAGTGTAACCAAGCCCAAAATGGTTCTCAAGGTAGTCATCTTGACTACAGGAGAGAATATCTCATCAAAGTCAATTCCATGTTTCTGCTTGTACCCCTTTGCAACCAATTTTGCTTTGTACTTTGGTGAGGAATCAGCAGTGACCTTCATCTTGTAAACCCATTTGCATGGAAGTGTTTTCTGCCCTTTAGACAACTGCACGAAATCCCAAGTGCCATTTTTCTCAAGAGCTTCCATTTTTGACAACATGGCTTTATACCAGCTGTCCTGTTTGTCCATTACTTCCTTGAAGCAAGATGGTTCACCACAGTTTGTCATTATGACATAATCAGCCACATTGTTTGCACCAGGAATGAATCTATTAGGTTGTCTAGTAGCCCTAGACGATCTCCTAACCCAATGATCATTGTTTGTTGGCTGTTGAGCATTTTCAGCTTGCTGTTCTAGCATTTTAGCCTGCAAATCAGCATTAACAGCCTGCTGTCCTGGTTGTTCCTGCACAAGTAGTGGCTCATTATCATGGGCAATAGTTGGCTCATCATTTCCAGCACTATTTTCTGCATTTACAGGTTCATTTACAGCAAGTATTTGCTGCTGTACAGTGAGTACATTTTGCTGTCCAAAAGGCATTTCTTCTCGGAATACAACCCTAGGGACCTCCTCAGTCTTTTCGGGTTGTTTATGCATGCGATCTTCCTGGAAGATAACATCATTGTTGCATACTACTTTCCTTTTCTCGGGATCCCATAATCTATACCCAATTTCACCCTTGTCACCATATCCTAGGAAAATACATTTACAGGACTTTGGCTTAAGTTTGCTGCGTTTTTCTTTACGAATGTGAATAAAAGCTTCGCAGCCAAACACTTTCAGGCGAGCTTATGAAGGCGGCTTGCTCGACCACGCTTCTTGGGGAACTCTCCCCCCTCCCCCCCGACCTGTTTGGTGACCGATTAATTAAGTGTACGGTTGTCACAATAGCTTCTACCCAAAAACCATGGAGTAACGCAACATGAGACAGCATTGTACGGACCTTATTCTATATGGTCCAATTCATATGCTTTGCAACTCCATTTTGGGGTGGATTATGAGGGGTAGTGAGCTTCCTCTTTATTCCTTTGCTGTCACAAAATGCCTAAAAGGCCTTGGACACATATTTCCCACCATTGTCAGAGCGAAAGCACTCGAGTGTCTTATTAGTTTGATTTTCAACCAATGCCAATAATTTTTTAAATTTGTTAAGCACTTCATCCTTGCTACGAATAAGATAAACCCATGCCTTTTGTTTAGCATCATTGACAAAGGTGACAAAATATTTCTTTTTTCCTAAAGATAATCCTGGCATTTGACATACATTGGAATGTACTAACTCTAGAGGAGAAGATTTCAACGAAAGAGACTTTTTATGAGACGTCTGTGCATGTTTTCCATAAATACAATGATCACAATGCTCAAAATCGGCATAACAAAGACAAGGTAAGTAACCCAAACGAGAGAGCACTTTCATTTTAGTTTGACTCATGTGTCCCAACTGGCCATGCCACAAAGAAACACTTGGTTGCTTGGTCACGGCAACAACATGATCACTCACACTAGATATATGGAGAGGATACAAGGTTTCACTTTTATAACCTCTGGCAATCACTCTAGATCCCTTACAGATCTTCCATTTCCCATCACCAAAGGTGGTATGAAATCCATCATCATCTAGCTGCCATGTGCTAATCAAGCTTTTCTTGAGCTGAGGTACATGCTGTACATGTTGAAGTGTGAAGACAGAATCATGCTAAAATTGCAGCTGCACACTGCCAATACCTACAATGCCACATGCATAGTTGTCCCCAAGATGGACAACACCATGTCGACCTTGTGTATAGGCAGAGAACCATTCACGATGAGGGGTGACAAGAAAAGAAGCACCTGAATCGAGAATCCAGATATGCATGCCATCATCTGTATCTGCAAGTAAAGTATGTGTACCAAAGTGTGAAGAGACCAAGAATACGTCATTCCCACTGTCATTGTCATGAGTGACCACATTCACCTCTTCAATTTTGACACTGCTCTTCTTAGGTTGACTCTCTTTTTTCTTTTCCTTGCTATCATCTGTCTTCTTGTCCTTTCCTTTCTCTTTTTTCCTTCTGTAGCAGTCACGTTTAAAGTGGCCCTTCTTGCCACAATGATGGCATTCAACATCTTTGCCACGTGATTTACTGCGTCCCTTGCTATCAGATTTGACTTTCTACTGTGATCTGCCCCTAGTATGCAAAGCGCTAGAAGACTTATTGGATGCATTGTTCTGCCGATTCATTTCTTCCATGAGTAGAGCACTCTCTACATCAACATACAAAAGAATCGTATTAGAATTGCCCATAGCAGTCGTGAATGTATCCCAACTCCCTGGAAGAGTGCAAAGCAAAAACGTAGCCTTAAATTCTTCATCAATCAAGAACTTCAAGGCAACCTACAGACTGAAAATAGAGTTAAAATCACTTAAGTGAGTAGACATTGGTGTACCCTCTTTCATACGCAAATCCATAAGCTTTTTCAGCCAATACACTTTGCTTGCGGCACTCTTCTGTACATATAGTTCTTCCAGTCGAGTCCAAATAGCATATGCAAAATCCAAACCTTCAATGTTAAACAACAAGGCATCAGAAATCGATAGCTCGATGGTTGAGCGTGAAAGCTTGTTTCACTCATCCCAATCGTCTTGTTCCATATCTGCGGGTTTTGCCCCTTTTGTCTTAATCAACTTTGCTTGCTTCTTTTGCAACAATTATGTGCTCCTTCAAGCTTCTTTATGTGCATGAGATTACTGTTGTCACTGCTGCCAGCCATGATTTTCAGCCCAAATGTGATAAATTTTTTTAGCAAATGCAGGCCCAAACTGTCACACAAGTGACCAAGGTACAAACAAGTACCAATCAACAATAAATGACCATGTAGAAGCAGAGATTTCAGATTTGTAATTAAATTTTCAGAAGCACCAAACCATGTGCTACAACATTCCACAACTGATTACAGCTGTTCCAAGGCCAAATGCATCACATTACATAAGAAATCCCAAAATTTAGCTGCAATTTCTGTTGTACATGTACCCACGGGCATAAAATTTGACACGCACGGTTAAAAGCCCCAAATTTTTGTGCTCAAAGCATTAACCATACATCTGCACTGTCTTTGACATGCATAGAACATGCCAATTTTACCAAAATGGAGCAAATTCAGCAAAATTTCCAAAATTTTCAAGTGTTAGGTGTCCAAATTGCATGGAATTAAACCCGCATGTATATAAAATAACCAAATGGTGCTGAAATTTTGCCCAAATTGCAAAAGCCCCAAATTACACAGGATCCAATGTGCATTAATATCGAGAAATTGAGTAAATTTCAGCCCAATTTTTCATGTACATGAAAAGCCTCAAATGTCGGAGTGCACAAATTTTAGTGAAATTGAAAAAATTTCACTACAATGTAGAAAGCCCTAAAATTCCCGAGCAAATGTGCACTGATTTTGCAATTTCTGAGTTAGATTGTCCAGTTCTGCATTAAGGTCCCCAAATCTGGGAAAAGCCCTAAATTTTTTGGTTTAATTTTACACAGATCTAGGATCTGTGCTTCCAGCGTGTGA
The DNA here is from genome assembly GCF_053477565.2 of Lygodium microphyllum. Taxonomy (NCBI): domain Eukaryota; kingdom Viridiplantae; phylum Streptophyta; class Polypodiopsida; order Schizaeales; family Lygodiaceae; genus Lygodium; species Lygodium microphyllum. The sequence goes on along the minus strand of NC_141153.1, from coordinate 87,416,707 downwards.
ACTCTAGACAACAGAAAGGAATTAAAAGAGATTTGGTAGAAAATAAAATTTCTGATTTGAAAAAAAAAAGATGGGGGACCCGTTGACTTGTCGTCATGATTGACAGCCCATTCGTCGCGTGCGCCTGTTGCTCGACCGTTGACTGTCACACTGTCCGTTGGCGTCACCTACTTCATACTCGTCCGCTACGAACTCCAGCCGTCATGTCTGCATGTCATGAACAATGGTTCCCTGTTTTGGTTGCTATCTGCTGGTCTTTAATGTGACGTTGGTTCCCTAGTCGCTCGCTGGACCTGTCCGTTGCAGCTCTCACTTGGTTTCATTGGTGTCTAGTTAGCTGGATCCCACTGCCCAGTCGCCACACGCTAGTTTGTTTTGAGCACGTCCTGAACTGCACTGGCCTTTTGCTTGACGACGTATTTAAGGGCTGCTTGCACGACCTGTCGGTCTTGTTCCATAAGCTCTGATACCAGTTTGTAGAGACCGGGAGGCACGAAGATCAAGACAATTAGTGTTTGTTAGCAGCAACGAGACAGAGAGTGAGAGAGAGCAGAGTAGAGAGTGTGCACGATTTGTGGGTACAATGATGAGTGTACCACTTTAGGTTTTTTAGATAGATATATATGTGTAAGTACAAGTGCTAAGGGTGTATTCACACTCGAGCACATTGAAAGGTACGAGGGTGTTTATTTCCAACACGGTGGTCATATTATGAACTGCAACTATGGGAGTTTTGTTTATAATATAGACAGTAGTATGAACAACTTCAAACCAAAAATATTTTGGCATATTCTTTTCAACTATCAATGCTCGTGTAACTTCTGCAATATGTTCATTTTTTCTTTTTGCAATTCCATTTTGATGTGGGATATACCTGCAAGAAAATGGTCTTGTGGAACTCATTAGAGAGGTATTCTTCCTCTCCATTTTATCTCAAGCACTTAACTTTAAGTCTGTTTTTGTTTCAATAGCAGTCTCGAAAGTTTTAAGCTGCTTAAATACATCACTCTTTTCCTTCATGAAATTAACCCATAGTTTTCTTGAATAATTATCAATAAATATGACAAAGTATTCGCTGCTTCCAAGAGATATGTTTTGTTTGGGTCCCTAAACATTTGTATGTACAACATTAAGTATGTTTTTACTCATATCTCTGTCATGCGAAAAGGGTTGTCTTGTCTACTTACCAAACTCTCATGATTCGCACACACTATGAAATTTTGCAACTCTAAAAGCATGCAATTTTGTAATAAATCCTTTGGACTGCTTAATTTCAGTCTTTGTACATTTACATGTCCAATAAGTTTATGCCATATTTCAATATCTACAATCTCTCTTTTTTCTTTAGTATACATAGTAGCATTACAACCTTTTGCATTAAATCGAATATGCAATCCTTGCTCTACTATTTGGCTAATAGACACTAAATTCTTTGTACATTTACATGTCCAATACATTTATGCCATATTTCAATGTCTATAATCACTCCTGATTTAGTATACACAGTAGCATTCATTGTAGGAATTTCAACATCTAAAGTAAACATATGACTAACTCTACTTTCTTTTGCGACTAACCTATACTTATCATTAAAGTTTTCTATAAAACAACCTTTTGCATTAAATCAAACGTGCAATCCTTGCTCTAGTATTTAACTAACAGGCACTAAATTCTTTTTGATTGATGGCATATGTAATATATCTGATAGACTCTTTGTCTAGCCATTATGCAAGGACAAGGGAACCTTTTCAATATGTGAGCTTGGGTGGCACGAATGATCACCTGTTTGCACATAATCTGGATTTTGTAAATCTTGCATCTCTCCAAATCATTCAGTATGATTGGTCATATGATTAGATGGACCTGAATCGACATATCACATGTCATCATCTGTCCCCTTTCTTATAACAACATTCATCATATGTTGTATAACAAATAGATGCTCATTTTTGTCTTCATTCTATCGTGAAGACGATGCATAGTTACTTCCTTGCTGCAATTTACACTGCGGATATGATTTTTCTTAGCATAGCAATGGGTTGCAATATGACCAATTTTGCCACAATAATGACAAATAATATCAGAATTGTCAGAATCTCTATTTTGCCATCCATCTCTTTCTCTAGAGTTCCCCCCTTGTCTCAGTTTCCACAGCCTCCTAAAAGTTGCATTTCACCGAATTGCTAATTTAACTTGTTGTATTGGTTATCACTAGCACGGTCCATACCATGGCCTCTTAGAGAGGATCTGTTATGGACCCTTCTTGAACTTGAGTAAAATGCTTGGACCTGTTTACCATTTCTTTTAGATGAGTCACCCTATATAGTGATCTCTCCGGTAATCAAGAGAGAGACCAACTCATTAAAATTTGGAAATGGCTTTTGTATATAGTGACAAATGATTTTCAAGCCTTCTCCTTATTAAGGCCATTCAAAGTAGATGAAACCAAATCATCATTATTAGGCATTACATCAATGGTTTTCATAGCATTTGCAATACTTCTTACCTTTAAAACATTATCATTGATAGATATTTTTCATTTCTTCAAAGTATTGAACTCTTGCTTGAGTTGAAATTTTCATGCCTTTGTATTCACTAAAAATATGTTTTCAAAAATCGTCCAAGTTGCATGTAAAGTTTCTACATTTTTGATATATTCCAGCATAGTATTATCAATGATGATAAATAGCCAATACATCATCTTTTTGTCCTTTGTATTCCATTCTTTCTACGCCTTCAATTCATTTGCAGTGGCAGAGATACTAAACTTTGGCTCCTTTTCTTCACTTGAAATGAACTCACAAAGGCTCTTTCTAGTAAGGAAGTATATCACACAAAACTTTCATGAAGGATAGTTGTTCTTGTTCAGCTTCTCAATGATGGGATTTTTAGTATTCTTTGTCATTATCACAAATATGATACAAAACAACTAGCAAGTTTTCTACAACCTCCCACAACAAGTGCACAACAGTACACCAATCAATCGTTTTCATTAATTGCTTAGCAGTACATGTAATTTGCAACATGTGTGTTGATAAAACTTATGTTTGCTTTCACGCAAACATCTAAAAAATTGCAGATTCGAAATCTGCAACTTGTGCAACCACTTATAATGTTAATAGACAATACAATGGAGTTAGTAGGCCACTCCGCAGTCCACTTCATTATCCTCTCCCACACACAAAAAAGAAAAGTGGCCTACTAAGTCAAACAATGCACAATTGACCATACTAGTCGATTGATACTATAACTATGCCAATTGCAGGTAGGTTCAACAAACTAAATATAATAAGTGATAAGTCAGTGGCCATGTGAGGATCATAATAGCCACCGACGTGCTAAGTGTAGATGTGCGGATATATGTAGCTAGGTGGTCCATCATCAATGTCTGTATGTGTTGAGCTTGCCATCTCAACAATAGGAGATCCTGAAGATCCAAGATTTCCACGTGAAAGGTAATTGTAGTAAGGAACAATAGACAGAATGAAGTGTAGAACTTGACTCTGCCTTGAGAGAGAAGCCAATAGCTTCGTAACTCCATGCTGGAAGGAGTTTGAAGGCCTTGTCGCCAAGTCGTGGCTGAACTTGCAAGGCCTCGATCTAGGTGGTAGCTGAAGATCTTGGATATGACTAGGAAAAATGATTGCTCAAAGACAACCATCCCCAATGAGTAAATGGTGGGTGAAGAACTTCATGATGAGTAGGTATCTCCTCTAAGGATGGAGACGCAGGGACCCCCTCTGAAGTTGAAGTAGGAGCTTCCTCTGAGAGCAAAGAGAGTATTTCACGTTCTCAATTTTCCTTTGTGCAAGAGATAGACAATCTCAAAACTTTGAATCATCTGATGATGAAGTGCCACCAAGCGTGCCAAAGCAGGTATCTGGGGTGTCAAAGATGTCTAAGAACTCCCAAAGGTGGCCTCTCAAACTCGAGTAGTTGAGGGTGGAGAAAGGTGAGACTCATATTGAGCCAAGGCTGGGCAACAATCGGTCTCTCTCAATGGAGTGGATTGCAGAGTCGAGGTAATGAAAGGTGTCGAATAGCCACTGTCTTTGGAAGGAGCGGATTACTAAGGGGACAGTATACAACAATCATTGTTTCTCAGGGGGATCAGACTGTAGATGCGTGAGTTGTCAAGGTGGCATTCTTGAAACCCTAGAAGAAGTAGAAGTAACTTTAGTAGTGCGTTGCGGCGGTTGTGATGAGAAGGTCGTGGTGCTTAACGATCCTACTTTTGCTTGATGGGACTTAGGGCGCATCAAATGCGTCTTCTGGCCTTGAGCATAAAAATGTGGAAGCTGGTGCAAAGGAAACTCTGTGGCCTAGAAGGGAGAGGTAGCACGAGTGCGTAGGGGTAGATGCATATACTCTAGCGATGTAGGGAGCAAAGGTCTATGTTGGTAAACATTGGTGGGAGGTCCGGTGATGTTGAAAGAGGAGGACCTAGTGATCTGTCCATTTGCTTGTGGAGAAGTCGTACCACTAGAGTACCAATATGTAAAAGGAAGGGTGGGTAGGAGAGGAAGAAAGGGTATTTCTGTCTCTTGATGGTGCAATAGAAGGGAGGAAATCAATAGATGATGCAAAATCTACAACTTGTCTTTGCCTTCCTTCATGTAGAGAATCTTTGCGGCTCATTGAGCACCTCTGGCTTTGGTACCACGCGAAGAAAATGACTAGGTGTGTGTTGATACCATGTCAAAAAATGACGAAGGGACTAGAGAGACAGTAAGGTTTGTAGGGAGACACACAAAGTGTGTAAGACAAACAATGAGAGAGGAGAAACTTAGGAACACAAGAAGAACATGGTGATGATGCATTGAATCATGCTATGAAGAAAAGCTTATGCAGTGGAGCCGAAGCTCAAAAGATGATTGCATTGTGCTAATTGAATCAGGTGGTAGCACTTGTGGGAATCTGCACAGTGAAGGGAGCAAAGCAGTCCTCCAAGTAGCAGGTCATCAAGGTAATCATTGGAAGGTGAAGCATAGTTGTTGAGGGAGCAAATTGCAGCCTTGTGATGTCATTAGAGACGAGGAAGATGATTACTAGTTATTGAGGGATCGAAGCATAGTCCTCGGATGCCAGAAAGTGGGCCAGGCTACAAAATGCAAATGCTAGAGGCCATAGGGCTGCAAATACAAATGTAATTACTGACGCTGAGTGTGGTGCTCCATTGTTGACACGAAGGAAGTTGATGTTAAGGGCAAGGAAGTTGATGTCAAGGTGAAGGAGGTGACGCCAAGCAAGGAGATGACCTCTAGACAGCCAAACGCAGATGGTGATACTGCTTGGAGTTGATGTCAAGGGCAAGGAAGTTGATGTCAAGGTGAAGGAGGTGACGCCAAGCAAGGAGATGACGCCAAGCAAGGAGATGGTGGCCTCCAGATAGCCAAACGCAGGTGGTGATAGTGCCTAGAAGAGGAGGGTATTGACGCGAAGCTGATGGAAGATGAGGCCAGGTGGAGAAGACCCAAGACGCAAGCAGTTTGATGCTAGGCAGTATCACCACCTACGTTTGGCTATCTGGAGGCCATCTTCTTGCTTGGCGTCACCTCCTTCACCTTGGCATCAGCTTCCTTGCCCTTGGCGATGGAGCACCACACTTGCATCAATAATCACATTTGCATTTGCAACCTTGTGGCCTCTAGCATTTGCATCTTGTAGCTTGGCCCACTTCCTAGCATTTGAGAACTACACTTCGCTCCCTCAACACTTGGTGATCATCTTCCTCATCTCTAACGACATCACAAGGCTTCAGTTTGCTCCCTGGACAGCTATGCTTTTGGTGTCAATCCTACACAACTAGCAACTTCCCTCTCCCACTTAGGGTGTTGACGGGAAGCTGATGGAGGATGATGCCAGGTGGAGAAGACCCAAGACGCAAGGAGTCTGATGCTGCCAAGTGGGAGAGGAAAGTCACCAGCTGTGTAGGATTGACGCCAAGATGTGGGGTATCCTTCAGGGAGCCAAATGCAGGTGGCAAGCTAGCCTAAGATAACACTAGGATGAGAGACAAGGTGTCCATGCTGTAGGAGAGAGATGGATGTCCACCATGAACTACGTCTGCTTGAAGGGGTAGGGAGAAGGGAAGAGTGTTGGAATGACGAAGGAAGAGGGGTGAAGAATGACTGAAATGAGTGAAGAATGAATGGAGTGATGGCCTATTTATAGACATAAGCTGTCTACGGTGGTGCACCACTAACGATATGACCAGAATGTGGACACTAGCGCTTTTTGGGGCTCTTAGTGCGAAACCCTAATTGAATTGGGAAAACTGAAGAAGTGGTTTCTCAACACCACAAGTGAGCTCGGTTTTGTGCATTTTGTGGCATACACCAAGAGATATCCAACATGAACATACCTTACGAGAATGACATTGGAGTGCGAGAGTCATAGTGTGATCGAGATGGCATAGACTATGATGAAGCATCGATAAACATCCTAGTGTCTATGGGCCGAAGTAGTGGTCACTGCTATCCCCCTCTCCTCTTCTGATTTCTACTTGTGTATCCACAACTTAGCTAGAGGACACACAGTGTTTGTGCTTTATGTGGACGATCTCATCTTGATAGGTGACCATGGCCAGAAGGTCAAGTTGACAAAGGAAGCACTCCTCAAGATGTTTGAGATAATGGATAAGGGCCTTTTTCACTTCTTTCTAGGTCATGAGATTTAGTAGACTATGAGGGGGATTTTCATCTTCCAACAGTGGTATTGTTGTGTTTTACTCATTTCTATGCTCACACAACTGTCTACACACTCTCCCAAGTTGAGCTGCTGTCCATTTCCACCAACAAGTGGTATCTGAGCATTGGCCACCGAACAGCCATCTCAGTTTTGTTCTCTGCCGGCTGAGCTCCAGCTGGTTCGTGACCAACAGCCACCTTAGGTCGCCGCCCTGCAGATTGCGTGCAATTTGCGGCACAACTGTCTAGCCAGCTGCGTCGCCCTGCCTGGCGACGACAGCAGCTCCACCTCCTTGTTGTAGTCTTGTCCGCCTCTTGCAGCTGCACTGCCTAGTCCCCTGGCTCCTACAGCTTTGCCGCCCTGTTTGCTAGCTCCTCTAGTTGTGTTGCCCTGTTCGCCAGCTTCTCCACCAACTATCCCGACAACTCTGACTGCCATATCAGCGTTTCTCTGGCTCGCATCCTCAGCTGCCACATGTATATTTTATTATTTTATTATTTTATTCAGAATATCAGAGCCAAAGCAAAGGGCTTTTCCATGACAAGGTAAATTTTTGCCTCGGCAAGTGCTTCAGTGCACAAATTGCAGAAATTTGCAGGCATTCGGGCCAGCAAATCTGGTGCTTTTGTATTTTTGGCAGACATTGGTGTATGTACTGAATTTTCAGCCCGAAATTGATTGAAATCTTGCACATTAGATGGTCAAATTTTGAGGCTTTTGTGCTTTTAGTGCTACTCAGCACTCTTATTGCATTGGGCAAAGTGTTGCTTGTTGAAATCTGAAAAATTTCAGCCCATCGAGATAGTAGTGGTCAAGTGTGACATCATTTAGTTGATTACAGCTAGGCATTTGCTGTAATTTTTAGAAATTTGCAGATTTCCAAGTCAGGCCACTTTTGTTATCATTGTTGTGCATTTGGAAGAGTGATATTTATCATGGCAAATCAGGGACAAAGTGGTGTCTTCACTTATGTATCAAAAGAGGATAGATTGGATGGCATCAACTATTCTTTGTGTTCCTTCCTAATGATAAATGTGCTTGTTGCGAAAAATCTTTAGGATTATGTCAGTGGGAAAGATGTCCGTCTTGGTGATATGGTTCTTGCAACCCCTCCACGAGGAGGCCATGGTCAAAGGCAAGCTCCCGTTCAGCCACCACCCTAAAGAACAGTTGCATAGAAGGCTTGGGACACTAGGGAGGCCCAAGCATTGTCACTTATTGCATTGGTAGTTCAACGGTCTATAATCCCGCATATCCGTTGTGCTGCTACTTCATGAGTAGCATGGCTTACACTTTACCCGCATTTCTTTTTTTGAAGAAGGAGCTTGAAAATGTGAAGATGGAAGAAGGTGATGCTAATCAAGATCACCTTAATAAAATTCAAGACTTGCGTGAGCAGTGATGAATGTAGATGAGTATTATTTTGATGCTCAAATGATCTCTACGACTTTAAACTCTCTACCATCTTCTTATATGGCCTTTCATACGGCATTGAATCTTACAATGCAAATTTCTATGCAGCCACTCACTTTTCTTTAGTTGGTTAGCTTATTATTGGAAGAAGAGCAAACAAGGAATAATAGTGGGGTGGATGTTGCAGTCTCTGAATAGGCTTTTATGGCAAGACAAATGGGCAAGAGCAATCAGTCCAAGAATGCTCTGCAGAGTTCTGGAAGTATAGGAACTTCACAGAACAACAAGAAGTAGGGAGGCACACAAGCCGAAGAGCAAGTGCCATTGTTGTAAAAAGCCAAGTTATTATATCATAGAATGCAAGAAGCGCATTGCCAAGGAAAAAAAAGAGTCTAGGATGTCAGTTTTAGATGCACCTTTTATTGTTATTGCGACAGAGTTCATGTTGTTTGTCATTGACTGTAGCTATTGTTTTTATACTTGTAGTTATGATTCTTCTTGGGCAGATAGAGCATTCAACGCTATAGAGGATGCTAGCACTTAGTTCTTTGACAGTGGTGCTTTTAAGCACATTACATCGTGTTCTTTGACAGTGGTGCTTTTAAGCACATTACATCGTGCAAGGATTTGTTTATCTCTGTTGTTGCAGCTCACGTTGGTAAATCAGTGCAATATGCCAACAGTGCATCTTATCTTGTTAGAGATATTGGAAAGATTGTCTTGAAAGCCATTGATGGCTTTACTCTTTGTTTGTAGAATGCTTTATATATGCCAGGGATAAAGAAGAATTTGTTGTCCATTTTTTCTTTAGCAAAATGTGGAATACAAGTCACTTTTGATGATGATAAATGTATGGTCAGGGATAAAAACTTCTTGACTTTGGTACTCACAGGCATATTATGTCATGGATTTTATGAGTTAGATGCTCATTTGGTTGATCAGTCAGTTTATTTGGCATCTACTATTATTCTTGCTATGTCATAGGTAGAGTTATGGCATGCTCACATGGGGCATGTGTACTATGGTAGTTTGATGCTTATGCAATGTACTCAGATGTTGGAAGGCTTACCTCTCTTGGAGAGACCTCTTGGGCACATTTGCGAGGGACGCATTTTGGGAAATATTGCATCAATTTTCATTTTCTTGTGACGTGACTTTCAAAGCTACGACCAGGTTGCAAATTGTGCATTCAGATGTATGTGGACCCATGTAGACAAAGTCATTGGGTGGTGGATGTTATTACTTTGTTACCTTCATTGATGACTCTATATGTTTTTGTTGGGTTTATTCATTGGCGAAAAAGGCAGAAGTGTATGATGTAGTTTTGACTTTTATAGCACTTGTGTATGGTTGTCAGATTAAGACTCTCCGTTCAGACCGAGAGGGGGGGATATATGTCTTCCTTGCTGAATAAAAATTTGAAGCAAAAAGGAATTGCACATCAATATACTACTGCATATGTTGGAACTGGAAGGACACAGCTGAGAGAGTTTGAGATCGAGCAAGAGTGAGCGTATGAGTGTGACGGCTGGAGTGAGTGTGAGCAGAGTGAAAGTCCGAGACGATAAGAGTGTATCAACAATGTGTTGGTAGACAAAGAATAAAATGTATTTATACTTAGGGCACGTAAAGGGTGCATTCACATGTACAGTGTGTGTGTACTATATACACGGAGGTCATCGGGCCTTTATATCCCAACAACCTCCCACTTAAAGGTCCGATATGAACCTCCAGCTAACCAACTCCCACTAGGCGAATGCAATGCTCGTGCTGAGCTTTGCTTAGACTTTTAGTGAGAACATCTGTAGGGTTATCTTGTGTTTTAATCTTGGGCAATGTGATTTGACCATCTCTTAGAATTTGTTTGATGAAGTGATATCGCACATCTATATGCTTTGTGCGTGAATGATACATGGCATTCTTAGCCAGATGCACATCACTCTGGCTATCACATCCTAAAACTGCAGTATCCATAGACATGTCGAGATCATCTGCAAGTCTGCTCAACCATATAGCTTCCTTAGAAGCTTCAGTAGCTGATATGTATTCAGCTTCAGTGGTACTCAGTACAACAATGTTTTGCAACCTGGAACACCAAGAAACAGCCCCACCAACAACTGTAAAGACATACCCGCTGGTGGATCTACGAGTGTCCAAGTCACCTGCCATGTCTGCATCACAATAACCCTGCAAACTAAGTGCACCTTGCCCATAGCAAATACTTTTTCTTTGTATACCCTTAAGGTATCAAAGAATACACTTGATAGCATCTCAATGTGCTTTGCCAGGATTTGACATAAACCTGCTACCAACTCCCATTGCATGAGCAATGTCTGGACGAGTAGCAACCATAGCATACATAAGAGAGCCACAAGCTGATGCATAAGGAACTCCCTTCATAGCATTTGCTTCCACGTCATCTTTCGGGCTGTTGGCTTTGCTAAGCTTGAGATAAGGAGGTAAGGGTACCGCAAAAGGCTTAGCTTCAGCCATGTTAAATCTGTCCAGTACCTTTCCAATGTATTTTTCGAGATATAAAAACAGCAATTTCTGCATTCTATCTCTACGAATCCTCATGCCCAAAATATGCTCTGCATCCCACAAATCTTTCATGGAGAAAGCTGATTTCAGCTGATTTTTGAGAGCATCCAAGCTAGTCTTTCTTTTTTCAGCTAGTAACATGTCATCCACATACAAAACAAGTATTATGGGGCTGCCATCTGTATCCTTTTTCATGTACAAGCAATGATCTGCATGGCTGCGTGTAAACTCATGAGATAGCATAAAAGTATCAAACTTTTTGTACCACTGCCGTGGTGCTTGCTTCAGCCCATACAGGTTGTGTTTTAGCTTACACACCATTTGCTCTTTTCCAGGAACTACAAAGCCCTCGGGCTGTTTCTTAGATTTCCTTATCAATGTCACTATGCAAGAAAGTTGTTTTTACATCCATTTGATACAGCTCTAAATCCAAAACAGCAGTAAGAGCAAAAAGCACACGTAAAGTGGTCATCTTCACAACAGGTGAGAAGACCTCTTGGAAGTCAATCCCTTCCTTTTGTGCATAACCTTTGGCAACTAGCCTTGCCTTGTACTTGGGTTTCCCATCAACTGTCTTGACTTTGTACACCCATTTGTTTGGAAGTGGCTTCCTTCCCTTTGGTAATGACACAAGGTCCCAAGTATCATTTGCATATAGAGATTTAATCTCTTCCTGCATTGCTAGCTCCCACTTTACTGCTGAACTCACATGACTTGGCCTCTTTGTATGTAAGAGGCTCACCCTCATCTGTAAGTATCACATAATGCAAGGAGGGGTCAAACCTATGTGGTTGCCTTCTTACGCGTGTAGACTTACGTACCGAATGATTAACATTTTCAGGAATTGGGTCTACATCAGGGGGTATATTATTTTCAGCATTTATTTGTTGCTGTAAACCATTTTCAGCATGCTGTTCATGCTGTACAGCACCTTCATTTTCATTTCCAGCACCTGCATTTTCATAATCAGCAAGCCTATCTTGCTGTCCATCATCATCTGGCTCAAAAGTAACCGGTTGATCATCAGTTTCTGCGTGTGGTACAGCACCTTGAGGCTCATTTTATGAAGTTATGGGTGGCTGCAAACTCTGAAATTTCACTTTTTTCAGATCTTCATTAGAGGCTAAAGAGCCTTTCAGCAATTTTGCCTCATTAAACACAACATTACGGCGGCGAATAATTTTCTTGGACTGAGGTAACCACACTCTGTAGCCAAATTCACCCTCATCACCATAGCCCATGAAAATGCCTTTGGTGGATTTTGGGTCAAGTTTGTTCCTCAACTCATCCCTAGCATGTACAAAAGCATCACAGCCAAATATACGTAAATGGTCATATGAGGCCGCTTTGCTAGACCAAACCTCCTCAGGGATGCCATTATTTAAGGACCTATTCGGAGAGCGGTTGCAAATGTGAACCACGGTTTTGAGTGCCTCTCCCCAAAATGCATGAGGGAGATTGGTAGTGGACAGCATACACCGCACTCTTTCACATAAAGTCCTGTTATATCTTTTAGCCACCCCATTTGAAGGATTGTAAGGGGCTGTAAGCTCCCTCTTAATACCATGTAAGTCACAGAATGACATGAATTCAGTCGATGTGAACTCACCCCCATTATCAGTTCTGAAGCATTTCAGCTTTCTATCTATCTGAGGTCACAAATGCATGAAAAGTTTTAAAAACAGCAAACACTTCACTTTTCTTTTTCAGCAAGTACACCCAAATCTTCTTGGAACGATCATCAATAAAGGAGACAAAATATGCAGCACTACCCAATGATTTCATGGGCATACTACATACATCAGAATGCACTAAGTCCAAGACATTGGACTTACGAGAGAAAACAGAGTAAAATGAATTTTTAATTTGCTTTCCAAACTGACACTCACCAGAGTCTACAATCCTAGTCTAAGTGACACTATCATCAACTGACAAGAGTGCATCAATCACATCAGCCTTGGTAATCTGCATATCCTGCATGTGACATACAAGGGCATCATAATCAACTGCACATAATACATCAGCCTCTGTATTTGAAAGCTCCTCTATGACCACACTGGAGGCCACATTGGCCTTTTCTTTGCCTTTTGATGTCTCCAATGCATCTGTCTTTTCTTCCTTCTTCTTTTTATCTCCTGCGTTTTTCTTTCTCTTTTGTTCCTTCTTGTAGTACCTGCAATCAGGTTTCTTGTGGCCCTTCCGACCACAATGATAGCAAGTAATATCACTCTTATCCTTTCCTTTGCTCTTGCTCCTATTTCTCTGCCTTGCATATGGATTTTTCTTTTCAGCCCTGCCTCTTACATTATAAGCTGAGTTGCTGCCTTCTCCACTAGACATATGTCTAATTTCTTCATTTAAGATAGAACCCCTCACCCCATCATATGAGAGATTGGGGTTATTGTTGAGTGAAACCACCAAGGTCTCCCAAGAGTCAGGCAATGTCATAATCAAAAAGATCGCTCTCAACTTATCATCAAAATTCAAATTTGCATCTTTGAGCTGATTTAGAATCCCTGTAAATGCACTCAAGTGCTCAGCTGCAGGCTTTGACTCATCCAGTCGCATATTCACTAACTTGCACATTAAATGCACCTGATTAACAGGTGTGGTGATCTCATAAGTAGTCTTCAGCTTTTCCCATATTGCATAACCTGTGTCTAAACCCTTAATGTCTGTCAGAATGTCATCAGTGACACCCATCTTTATGTAAGCCACAATCTTTTTATTCACTCTGGCCCAATCTGCATCAGACATTAGTGCGGGTTTATCTTCCTGCAAAGCATCCTCACAACCCTTCAGGAATAGAATGCCCTGAATACAGTCTTTCCAAAGGTCAAAGCCATGACCATCAAAGTGTTTGATCTCCATCAAACTCTTGATGTCTGAACTGGAAGAAGTTGTAGCCATTTTATCACGAACTTAAGAGTAAATGCAATAATCTGCGGAAGCACGAGCTGAAGCAGCAAAATACCTTGCTGTTTTTCCTCAAGCAGAAATAAATCCCTGCTGTTTATACATTAACCAGCCACTACACGGACAAAAGATGCAGAAATTTACCAAAATTCTGCGCAAATCCCCAAATTTTCAAGTCCAAAATTGCATGAATGTCAATCAATCTGACCTAGCTGAGTAAAGCTTTGCCAATACATGAAAAGCCTTGAATTTCTGGGATCTAATGTCAGGAAAATTTAGCCAAAAATGCAAAATTTCGACAAAATTGGCAAAATCCCCAATTTAATTGAGGTCACCGCTCGTGATGTTTTTTTTTTGACTCAAAAGTCACTGACAAGCATGAATGATGTCAAATATGAGAAAAGCCCCAAATTTTGTGGCCAGATTTGCCCAGATTTTGAAACTGCCTCTGGTGTGTGAATTCCCGTTAATGACGAGAGGGGGGGGGGGGTCCGTTGACCCTGCCCCGTCACGTCTGACATCGCACTTGCCCGCCGGCGCCGCCTACCTGACGCTCGTCATGCGATCTCTGCGCCCCCTCATGTCTAACGTCGCACTTGCCCGCCGGTGCCGCCTGCCTGTTGCCCGTCACGCGACCTCTGCGCCCAGTCGCATTTGACGTCGCACTTGCCCATCGGCGCCCATCACGCGATCTTTGCAAGTCGTCGCGACTCACGCCAGGTCTCCGCGCTACCAGTCGCTCGCTACCCGCAGAGGTCGTTGCCTGTCGCCTGCTTGCAGAAAGTCGCCTGTTGGTCCACGACACGAAAGCTCGGTCGCCCGCCTGTTGGTTCACGACACGAATGCTCAGTTGTCCTCATGCTGGTCGTTTTCGATTGGTAAGACGTTGGGAAGCGTGTACAGAACCTTAGGCTCTGATACCAGTTGTTGGAACTGGAAGGACACAGCTGAGATGGTTTGAGATCGAGCAAGAGTGAGCGTATGAGTGTGACGGCTGGAGTGAGTGTGAGCAGAGTGAATGTCCGAGACGATAAGAGTGTACCAACAATGTGTTGGTACACAAAGAATAAAATGTATTTATACTTAGGGTACGTAAAGGGTGCGTTCACATGTACAGTGTGCGTGTACTATATACACGGAGGTCACTGGGCCTTTATATCCCAACAACATATACTCCACAGCAGAATGGGGTTGTAGAAAGGAAGAATCGGTCACTGATGGAGATGGCCAGATATATGTTGAAAGCTAAAAAATTGCCATATGGATTTTAGATGGAAGGAGTCATGTGTGCTTGTTACATTTTGAATAAGTGCCCTACTAAGGCATCGAAAAATATAATGCCTTTTGAGGCTTGGAACATCTGTAAACCTTTGAGTGGTCACTTTTGTACTTTTGGGTGTCTTGCATATGGTCATATTTTCAAAGTACTGAGAAAAAGTTGGACAATGAGGTTGTCTGTAATCAGTCTTCCTTCTGTGGATGGGTGATAAATCCTTGATTACAACTTAATTACAACAGAAAACAATTAATGCAAAGTTGAAAATACAAATTTACCTACTGATCTTGGACAATGCACATCCAATTGGCCCCAAAATTGATGCCGCTTTCGGTATTTCTTTAGCTTTATTGAAGAAGAAGTTGATTTACAATGAGATTCTCCTGATCCCCTTTGCAATCCAAATTCCCCTTGCTGTCTAAAATGACCAACAAGTCTTCAATCTATTTTGCCCCTTGATTTGGGCACTTAATTGGCCTTCACCCACTTCATAGACGATGCAAATGCCCCAAATTCAATGGCTGGCTAGTTCTCTACCTGAATTTAGCAGAAATTCATCTTCAGCCTTGTTGAATCCAAGTCTTGGAGCTTTCAATTTTTGGCACGCTTCATGAGGTTGTTGATAAACCCTAATTTACAGCACTGCTGTAAATTAGGGTTTACAGAAGAGAAATTTGAAATTTCTCAGCCTTTGTTGATCTCAATGCTGCAATCTTTGGCGCAAGGATATAGAAAGGCTGGGAGATGAGAGAGAATGTTGAGGAGAGAGAAATTCAGACTTTCTTTCTCGAAGAACTGAAGGAAATCTGTCATCTTGATAGCTAGTAAGTGCAAAAAATCGAAGAAAATTAGTCATTTAGTGCTGTTGCCCTATCTCAACAGCCTGTAGATACTGTCACCTATTGTTGATTGGTTTTCTCCTGACCCTGGCTGCCTCAAAAGGTCCTCCAATGGCTGCAAATCAGACCAGCAGCATCTCATCCCTGTCTCTTGCAAATTGAATACACTAAAAATGTCTCTCTCCAGTCTTTAAAGACGTTTTTTAGTTTTGCATGGCAAGTGGTAGTCTTTTCAAATGGTTTTTCCAGCATTATCCATAATTAAATATCAATTATTAGTCTTTAAATACTGAAAATTAATCTAATAATTATTTCGGTGCCTTGAAAAATAATTTGACTGGCCAATAATTAAATTGGCTAGGCATCTTCCACTCCCGAGTGTCTTTATGCCATCTTTGATCATTAGATTGATGTTAGATACCATTAAACACCACTTCTGAAGTGTCACCAACTGACACTTATTACCAAATGAATGACCTAGGCCAACCCAAATACCACCAATTACCTGTGCGGGATAACTTATAGCAACTTTTGCCTTTGACATTCCGTGATTTTCTCAGGTCCCAGGCTCGTAAATTTACTTTAACCCCAATTGCATCTCACATGCGCAATATTTACTTAATCATGTGATTAAAAATTAATGCATGTGTTAAGCGAGGTTTCAAAAATATATGTTCTCATGACATTATCAAGTGCATATTCGTGGGGTATAATAGTGAAAACAAAGGTTTTTGTTAGTAGACATGTGATTTTTGATGAAAAACCAAGATTATCTCTTGCTGGTTATGACATATACTAGGCTGCAAAAGATGTGTTTGAAGGGCTGCTACCTATTTCTTTTGATGATATAGCGGAATCTTCATTATGAAAAAGGCTTTGTATTGTTTGAAGCAAGCTCCATGAGCTTGGTATACCAAAATTGATGCCTTCTTATTTAGCCAAGGGTTCATTAATAACCCATCAGAGTCTACTTTTTACGTATGTAAAGAGGGGGGATTCTTGCTGGTTATTTGTCTCTATGTGGATGATCTTCTGCTCACAGGGACATATGTTGGTCAAATTTCAGCATTTAAGAAAAATTTGTAGCAAACCTTTGATATGTTAGATTTGGGGCCTTTGTATTAAATGGGCATTTAGTTTATTCATGATACTAGAGGCATTGGTTTGCCATAGTCAAGATATATGTGTAAACTCCTTGAGAGATTTGGCTTCCAGGATTGCAAGCTAGTAAGCATACCGATGGAGACTGGACTTAAACTATCTTTGCATGATGACAATGGTATGTTTGCCATTCATACATATGCTCCAGCAGTTGGATGTCTCATTTATTTATTTAACCCAAGGCCAGATATTCATTTTGTAGTTTCAACTCTAAGTAGATACATGCACAGTCCACGCATGTCACATTGGCAAGCTATGATGTGTGTTTTCCGTTACTTGCAAGGCACTAGGACTTTGCTTTATGCCAAGGGGGGGCCTCTATAGTTGCATGTTTATAGTGATTCTGATTGGGCTAGAGATTTTGATTCTTGTCACTCTACAAGTGAAAATTGTTTCTTTCTTGGCTCTTCTTGCATTTCTTGGCTTAGCAAGAAACAATTCAATGTTGCCACATCGTTTTGTGAAGCTGAATATAAGGTAGCTTTCACTACTATAGTTGAATGTGTATGGTTGAGACATTTGTTGGCTGATCTTGATGTATTTGTTATGGAGCCTACTCTTTTGTTTACTGATAGTCAAAGTGCCATTGCAGTGGCATGGAACCCAGTGTTTCATGCACACATGAAACACATTGAGACACATTATCACTTTGTTAGAGAGAGGCTACATGCAAGGGATATCGGCCTTGTCTACTGTCCTATCAACAACAATGTGGTAGACATCTTCACCAAAGCTTTTCCTTGTGACGAATTTGAAATATTTCGCAATGCTTTACATTTGATCTCCTTTGGTGAATGATCCTTCTATGTTGATCACTTATCACTCTGGGGGGTTTGTTGGGTTTTGCTCACGCCTATGCTCTAGGTTGTTCTCTTCGCGCATGCACACTGAAATTGATCCGCACATACCTCAGGAAGCATGCACATCTTTGCCGCAGCTCTGATATCAATTTGTAGGGATGAGAGCGCAATGGGAATGTGAGGCAGATGTGGAGCAGCAATAGTGTTGAGTGTGAGAGTGAGAGAATTGATCCACACGGACCTCGGGAAGCATGCACACCTTAGCCGCAACTCTGATATTAGTTTGTAGGGATGAGAGCGCAATGGGAATGTGAGGCTGAAGTGGAGCAGCAGTAGTGTTGAGTGTGAGAGTGAGAGAATCCCAAGATGAGTGTACTAGCTTGTTAGAATTTGCTGATTCTATGGGCAGCGCCCAATGTAATTTGTATGGTGTGGACACTTATTAAAGTGTCAATGTAAGGTGTGTACGGTAGTGACACTAGGATCTAGAGTAAAATAAACCTAACTCTAGTTAGTTGGTGGAAGGTTGGTTAGGTCAACTCTTGACCTAAACATAAGTTGTACTTTCACTCTTATCTTTCATTCTAGCAAGTACACTCTTCTCTTTTTGCTTCATCTTACTCTCTTGTTGTCATTGTCTCTCCTCTCTCTCTCTCTTTCTCTCCATAGCTGGCTACCATTTTCCAACATTTGGTATCAGAGCAGCTCGTATGCGCGGATTCCGTTCAGCTACCGTCAGCCGGTGCCGTCCCGCCCAAGGTTCTACTGTTGCAATTGCTGTTACAGTCAAATTGGGCAGAGAATTTTGGGAAAATTCAGTAAAATTTGGTAAGAATTAGTACTAAGTTGATGTATTTTGTACTTTTGTGGGCACACATTTCGAGGCGGGTGCTGTAATTTACTAGCTAAGTGTTGATTTGGGTAGCATTGTCCACACTTTGGCATTTGAGTGACAGTTTGGTACTTGTTTTTTAATCCCGTGGGGGATTTTGGTACTCTGAGGAGTATACTCTATACTTTAGTATTGAAGTATTTGGCTGCAGATTTTTATCTATCATTGACAACATTGCACGTCAGGGGAATAATGATCAGAGCAACATCCTTAGTGTTCTCACTCAAGAGGACAAACTTAATGGCTCAAACTACCCACTGTGGAGATTTATGGTCCGTAAACTTCTTGTGGCGAAGGACTTGTGGGACTATGTTACAGGTGATTTGCAGCGACACCAAGAGGTCTTGCACCTGAGACACCTTAGCGTAACGCTCGAGGATAGGTTGCTGGTGGTGGTATTGGTGCCGCTATTGCAGCTGCCCCTCCTCTCCCTTTTACCGAGGATCAGAGGAAATGGGACTCAAAAGATTCACATACACTTTCTTTGATTGCCTTGTTTGTGAAAGGACAATTATCCCGCACATTCGGTCTTGTAAGACCTCAAAATGAGCATGGGATGTACTTGAGCGTATGTTTGCAGCACGCAATGAAGCCAGGATATCCTATCTACGCAGAGAGCTGGCCAATGTGACCATGGATGAAGGTGATAGCATGACAGAGCACCTTACTCACTTACAGGATTTATGTGAGCAACTACTCAATGCTGATGAGGTCATTTAGGATGCTGAATTGGTAAACATCACACTGAACTCTCTTGCAGAGTCATATCTTGGTTTTCACACCTCTTTGATGTTGTCTTTGAGGGGGGGCAGCAGCCCCTTACATTTGTGGAGTTGGAAGGCCTCTTGCTGCAAGAGGAACAGACTCAAAAGAATGTGGCATTGCATTCAGGTGATGTGGCTATGCTTTCTAAGTTCAAAGGCAAAGGCAAAGTCAAGCAAAATGTAAAAAATCAGCAAAAGGGTGATGCTGGACAGCCATCAAATAAGGTTGTCCAAGACACAGAAAAGACTCAAAAGAAGGGAAAATGCCATTATTGCAAGAAGTTGGTTACTATATCGATGAATGTAGAAAGAGATTGGCCAAAGAGAAGAAAAAAAACTCTGGTTTGGTTGTCCAAGAAACATCAGCTAGCAAATCTACTGATGATGGTACTTCAGTCCTCTTTGTAGAGGACTATGCATTTCTCACATGCAGTTATGATTCTTCAATGGCAAGATGCATAGGTTTACCTTCAAAAAGGATGGTGCAGTGCTTATTGTCAGAAAAATGCAGCTTATTCACTGTGATGTTTGTGGTCCCATGAGGACACATGTACTTGGAGGTCATTAGTACTTTGTTACATTTATTGATGACTACTCTTGGTATAGATGGGTGTATGGGCTGAAGGAAAAATCCGATGTTGTTCATGTATTTCAAACATCTTGTTGAAAAGCTTGAAGCTGAAACTGACTTAACGCACGGATAGAGGGGGGGAGTATATGTCTCGTGCTTTTGAGACATATTTGCTTGATCATAGCATTATGCATCAAGCCACTGTTAGAATGACTCCTCAACAAAATGGTGTTGCTGAAAGGAAGAATCAGACTCTTATGGAGATGACCCGTATACTAAAAAGCAAGGGGCTACCTCATAAATTTTGGCTAGAAGGCCTTCAGTGTGCAAATCATGTGTTGAATCATGCACCCCACTAAGGCACTGAAGACAATCACACCGTTCGAAGCTTGGCATGGCAAGAAACCCAAAGTAGACTACTTTCGGGTGTTTGGTTGCATCGCCTATGCGCATGTTCCGAAAGAGCTTCGTGGGAATCTTGATGACAAGGCTGTAAAATGCATATTTATTGGCTATAGTTCAGAGAGCAAGGGCTATCGCTTGTATGATCCACGCACAAAGAAAGTCTTTGTCAGTAGGGATGTCCTATTTGCTGAAAATGCTGCATTTCACATGATCAGTTTCAAATGCCAGCCACCCATGACATTGGTGATGTCTTTGAGGGTCTTTTGCCACTTACTTTGGAGTCTGTGCCTATTGTAAATGGTAGGACAGACTTATAGCAAGCTGTTGCTGCACCATATGCTTCCGAACAGCAGGGTATCAATGATGGTTTGCCACATGCAGTGAAAGAAGCAGTACAACATGAAAGGGCTGTTGTAAATGCAGCCGAAACAGTCCCAAGATGGCTGTTATAGACTCTCTAGGAGAGTAAAATGGGTGCTCCTATACCTCAATGCACTAGAAGGGCTGCCAGAAATGCAACAAATGATGCAAGGGGGGCACATTTGATTGATTTTACGGAAGTAGATGATTGTGATGAGCATGTGTTTATGAGCTTACTATTGGATGATGATGAGCCTACTTCCTTGGATGAAGCTTAATAAGATGTTCATTGGATGCGGGCCATGCATGATGAGTTAGACTCTATTGCCACTAACTCTACATGGGATCTTGTGGATTTACCACTTGGCAAGAAGGCCATTGGCACAAAATGGGTTTTTAAACTCAAACGCAAGGCTGATGGTACAATTGATAGGTACAAAGCACGGTTGGTAGCAAAAGGCTATGCACAGAAGGACATAGATTATGAATAAACTTTTGCTTCTACATCCCATATGAGTACGGTGAGATGTGTAATTGCTATGGTTGCAAATTATGGCTGGAAAGTACATTAGTCGGACATTAAGACATCATTCTTGAATGGGGATTTGCATGAGGATGTTTATGTGTCACAACCTCGAAGGTTTGTGGTTAAAGGGAAAGAGCACATGGTATGCAAGCTGCATAAAGCTCTTTATGGTCTCAAACAGGCTTCTTGTGCATGGTACTCCAAAATTGATGCTTATTTGGCTAGCAAAGGGTTCAAAAATAGTTCAATTGGTCCCACTCTATATATTAAGAATGAGGGGGCGAGGGGAGACTTGCTGATTATCATTCTTTATGTAGATGACATGTTGCTCACTGGATCTGTAAAAGAAAAAATTGCAGATTTTAAGGTTGAATCAAAACATATATTTGCTATGTCAGATATGGGCTGCCTACACTATTATTTGTGGATTCAATTTACCCAAAATCAGCATGGTATCACCATGTCATAGTCACAATATGTGGATAAGCTGTTACATAGGTTTAGTATGCAAGATTGCAAACCTATATGCACTCCTATGGAGCCTGGCTTAAAGCTGTCTATGCATGATTGTGAAGAGATGTTTGATGTTGCAATTTACAGCTAGGCTGTTGGCTGTCTTATTTATCTTTGTAACACATATCCTGACATTCAATATGCAGTATCTTAGGTGAGTAGGTATATGCATAGCCCACGGACCATACATTGGCAAGTTGTCAAGCGGATCTTCAGATATTTGCAAGGTACTCAGTCACATGCATTATTATTTTCTAGGGGGGGAGACTTGCACTTATAGGCTTACAGTGATTCAGATTGGGCTGGTGATGCAGACACTAGACAGTTTACTCGTGGACACTGTTTCTTTCTAGGCCATTCATGCATTTCATGGCTAAGCAAGAAACAACCTATAGTGGCTACCTCGTCTTGTGAGACTGAGTATAGGGCAGCCTTCACGGCAACAATGGAATGTGTATGGTTGCGTAGATTGTTGGCTGATCTACATTTACCATTGGAGAGTCCTACACCCATTCTTTTTGTTAGTCAGAGTGCTATTGCGGTAGCACGAAATCTTGTGTTTCATGCTCGCACGAAACATAGAGGTGCATTACCATTATATTAGAGAGAGATGCTATGCAAGAGAGATCGACTTGATATATGTACCCACACAGAAAAATGTTGAAGACATTTTCACCAAGGCACTACTACACGAGAAGTTTGAGACTTTTCGAAAGTCCTTAAACTTGTTACCCTTTGGTGATTGATCATCCTTGTACTTCATCACATTGGCACTGTAGGGGGGTGTTAGAATTTGCCGATTCTATGGGCAGCGCCCAATGTAATTTGTGTGGTGTGGACGCTTATTAAAGTGTCAATGTAGGTGTGTACACCTAGTGTCTTAGAAACTTAAAGTAGTGCACTACGATCTAGAGTAAAATGAACCTAACTCTAGTTAGTTGGTGGAAGGTTGGTTAGATCAACCCTTGAACTAAACATAGTTGTACTTTCACTCTATCTTTCATTTTAGCAAGTACACTCTTCTCTTTTTGCTTCAGCTCACTCTCTTGCTATCATGGTCTCTTCTCTCTCTCTCTCTCTCCATAACTGGGTGCCGTTTTCCAACACTTGTTATGGTACACAAAGAATAAAATGTATTTATATGTTAGGGTACAAATAAGGGTGTGTTCACACTCGTATAAGTTTATACACGGAGATTAAGGGACTTTACACCCAACTCCTCTATAGTTCTTGTTTTTGAAGACGTAGCTTTTAGAGCAAGGGCCTAGGTTTCTTCAATGAGTGCGTAGCTTTGATACATGTAAAGAAATGCTCACGTGCAAAATATAAACACAATCGCATAAAAACGTACAGATCGAAGAAACATAGCTAGGTTCAGGGTTAGCATAGAGACAATGAACAATGCTCAATGCAGCAAACACACTATGCAAGGTTAAAATTGACCCTGAACTTTTGTGCCTTGAGGAGCAAGGCAGAGAGTATGAGCATAAGAGAGTGTTGTACTCGGATCCCGAAATGCAGTAGACGACCTTTGAAGATATTAAGCAACAACAAACATAGCTCAAGAAGGTTGGATCAGTGTGATTGACCGATAGGAAACAGTGGAATTTTGTCAGAGAAGACAGTTGCAACATCAAAAGGCAGCTGTAGATGATGAAGTGGTAGCTGTATGGTAGGGCTGGACAGCATAGTGCAGTAGTAGATGGTGTTGCTAATAGAGAGCGACTGCTCCTGAGGATCAAATGCAAGCTGGACAGACTCCAGCAGCAGTAAACGCGGCCAATCGGGGCGCTGAGTAGTGAGAATAGGCTGGAGAAGGTGGAAAGTAGCAAAATGCAGCCAGCTGACTGATGTAGATAGATTGGAGATAGTCTCGTTAGATGATGGAGATGGTAGCAGAGGCTTGATGATGGACAGCAATGGGAAGTAGCTTTGGCTGAGATATCCTCCATGAATGGGGTATGGACAGCGTGAGAAGGCACTTGCAAGTTACTGCGCTGCAAAAATGAGATTGAGGCTGAGTGCTGTGTAGCCTATCTATTTATAGATGGTTGGGTCCTCCCAAATTAAGGTTTAGCTTATGGGACACACACTCTAGGATCATGTTTCTTTTAATGAAAGCTTTGGTAAT
The DNA here is from genome assembly GCF_053477565.2 of Lygodium microphyllum. Taxonomy (NCBI): domain Eukaryota; kingdom Viridiplantae; phylum Streptophyta; class Polypodiopsida; order Schizaeales; family Lygodiaceae; genus Lygodium; species Lygodium microphyllum. Next base: position 87,392,909 of record NC_141153.1, on the reverse strand, counting down.
TTGATGAATTAAGCTTGTTTTGGGGGCTGTTTTATGTGGCTAATTAGCAAATAATGCATTTTTAGCTCAACACGCTGGATGTGATTAAACTCTGAAATCTGCACAAAAACAACAAATTAATCTCCTTTCCCATGCATCTTTGCTTGCTCCAGCCTTTATTGGTTAGCTCCTTGTACACTGCTTTGATACCATGTCAAAGTGCAGCAATGTGGAAGCATATGACCAGACTGAGAGAAATAAGTGAACATGGAGAGAGAGAGAGAGAGAGAGAGAGAGAGAGAGAGAGAGAGTGGTCGCTGGTTCGAATCCGGCAGGTCGGACCATTAAAAAAAAAAAAAAAAAAGAGAGAGAGAGAGAGAGAGAGAGAGAGAAAGAGCCAAGAGAGAGAGAGAGAACGGGGGAGCGCCATGGAGATCGCGTCGCCTGTGCCTGTCGCGCCGCCATAGCCCGCCCACGTCGTCGCCTGCAGTTGCTGTGTCGCAGTCGCCTGTCGCCCGCGGCTGCAGTTCTGCCGCCTGTCGTCCGCGGCTGCAGTTCCGTCGCCCGTCGCCTGTCTCCGGCCCCCTGTCGTTCCGTCGCCCGCGGCTGCCCTTGCCGCCCTGCTCCGTAGCTCCCACGCTCCGTCGGGCGTGACTGAAGCCCCCGCCTCGCTGCTGGTCGGCCCAACGTCAGCGGCCCCTGCCCTGCTGTCGTCTGCCTGAGTGGCGGGCTCTGCACCAGCACTTTGCTCGTTTGCCCTCTGTGTTTAGGGTTTCTGCTGGTGAGGCCCCTGCCCTGTGCCCTCGACTATCCCGCGCTGCCGTCGACTGCCCGGCCTGTGTGCCACCCTCAGGCCCTTGCACTGTTAGGGTTGCGCCCTGCCACACGTGTTCGTGGGACCGGCCTCGCCTCAGGCTGACAGGTAAAGCTCCGGTTTCATTGGCTGTGTTTGTGGAATCTGTCCTTGGACAGCGCCGCTGTACAGGAAAGAAAGAGAGCAAGAGCGAGAGAGAGAGCGCGAACGAGAAGACAGCAGTATGGCTGGCCTGGATATGGATTTTCTCGACCAGACGGTGGCAGCCCTTGGCCCTGATTCCGATGCAGAGGAGACAGAGGATATGGTGCCATGCACGGAGGAGCTGCCTCCGGGTTCTGAATTGCCAAGTTCTGAACTGCCGCCTGCTGGCAAACGCTCCAAGCACACTTCTGATGAGCCAATGGGTCCTCAGGAACGTTCCTATGCGCAAGTGGCCTCTGATCCTGTGGATTCGCAGGAAATCGACTGGGAGCATTTGCTAGACTTTGCCAATACTCTGCTTGGCGATTATGTCCAGCATAATACTGAATCTTTTTCTGAAGCGGGAACGGATGATGTGCTGGAAGCTACGGTGGACCCTAAATCAGTCCTGAGATCTTTCTCGGTTTTTTATGATCGTGCAGTTATCCTTTTCTTCACTGGCAGGATCCCGGTGCTGTCACATATTCGCCAGTGGATGCACCATTTATTGCAAGGGGAGTGTGTTGAGGAGATCTTCCTTGGACCCCGCGGCTTTTATGAGGTGCTGTTGAAATCGGAAATGCATCGAGCTGAGCTCCTGTCCAAGTTGCCACTATTCTTTGATCGCCGCCTGGTCCATGTGGTACCATGGCGTCCCATGGCTGATTTCCAGCGTCTGCTTCAACGAGAATGCCCGGTGTGGGTGGAGGTGGAAAATTGTCCGGCGGTCTATTGGCCAATGTTGAAGGACGCCATGGCGGTTGTGGGCACGGTGCTGGTCCCCCCAAGCCTCAGGGCAATGAACCGGAACCGTTTATGCATGTTATGGGACACGGCAAGGAAAAGGCCCGCCTGGCTTCGCCTCAGTTGTTCAGGCATGCACCCTCTGCATTTTCGCTTGAAATGGGGCAACTTTGCGGGGCACTGCTTTTCATGTGGGAAATTGGGACATTTCATGGCTGAATGCCCTGATAGGCAAACGTCTTTGGAGGATGCACAGGTTATGCTGCCCAAGGACGACATGGTGCTTGATGCTCCGCCCCAGGAAGTCATGGATAAAGGCAAACAACCGGTCCCGGGTTTGGATTCCCGTCGCATGGACTGGATTGAGGCACGTCCCAAAAAAGGTAAAAAGTTGGATGCCGGCCTGACAGATCCTGGGCCTCCTGGTTCCCAGGACTCCGTGCGCACGTATACGCGCAGAAAAGAAATGGTCACTTCACAGCAGGCTCCTCGCACTACGGTCCCGTCGGCCCCCCGTAATCAGGCCCCAAGGAAAGTCTATACTGATGGTCCCAAAGGCCCTCCTGCTAAGCTGGCTTTTGATACCAAAGGTAATGTGATTACTCCCTGGGATCGGCGTTATCCCCGCCCCACTCCCAAGGCAGTGGATTTACCCTCTACCTCTAAAGCAGGTCGCCAGAATTCCTTTGCAGTATTGGCTGATTTTCTGGATGAGGGCGTCCTGGATGCTCTCGCGGAAAAGGTGAAATCGAGGCAACAGGTGCCTCGTTCCTGACTTTCTTTTTTGAAGAGATATGAAGCTAGCCACATGGAATGTGCGAGGCATTTGCTCTCGCCATAAGCAGCATGCCATGTGGACCGTCTTGCATGAAAATCAGTGGGATGTATTGTGTGCAGTTGAGCACAAAAGTCACGGTGAAGCAGGGAAAGTTGTGGACTGTCATGGTTTCCGTCTGTTTTATGCAGGCACCCATGCTACGCACTATTCGGGCGTGCTGATGATTGTCCATGAGAAATATCAGCCTGTCCTTATTAAAAATGATGTGCAGGGCCGCTTTCTGGTTATCGAAGTCTTATTTCAAGGCGAGATTTTATGGTTATTGGGCCTCTATGCGCCGAATGACCCCGCATCCCGACGGGCTCTTTGGTCCACTTTGCAGGCCTCCATGTCACGTGGCCGTAGGGGGCTTTTGATGGGAGATTTCAATATGTGCATTCATTCTTCTCAGTCCACTTCAGCGCATTCGGTCATGGATGCGCCGGAAAGCCGGGTGTGGAATTCCTTTGCTTTGCATGTTCTTAAGCAGGATCTTTGGTCCTGGCTTCACCCTTCCTTTGCGGGGTTTACTTTTCATTCTGCACAATATGCAACTACTTGGTCGCGGCTGGACAGAATGTATATCATGCAGGGGGACGATTTTCTTCCCGAGATGCTGGAAATGAAGGTCTTGCAGCAGTATGCGTTGTCGGATCATTTCCCCCTTCAGCTGGAAATGCGGGCACAATCTATTGCACCTTTTATGCAGTTGCTGGATAGGCTCCCGTTACGCTTCAACTCCTCTTATTTGAAGCATCCCATATTTCAGGCCTACATGCAGCAATTGATCGACAGGTTCTTATTGGACTTCGCCTCTGAGGGCTTGCCTTCATTTGCACGGTTGCTCTCTAATGTACGGCGTGTTGCTCGGCAGTATGGGATCCATCATGCATCGCTTTGTCGCCGTCGTCGATCTGCAGCAGAGGAGCTACTGGCTTTGGTCCGCTCCTTGCTCCTGGATTCCCCAGATGATGATTTTCTGCTGTCAGTGGAGAGGCGTGTGGCCCATCTTCTTCAAATATTTCAGTTAAAATCTTATCAGCAGGCCAAGCTGCATACCTTGACTGACACATTGCAAGATAGTGCCTGCCAGTCTCATAAGTTCTTTCGCGCCCTGCATGCGTCGCCGGCTCGCGACAATATGACCAGACTCCAGGATCCGGAGGGTCGCATGGTCACTGATCCGCAGACCATTGTCAATATGTGCAGAAATTATTTTATGGATCTCCTTGGTTCTTCTCCCTCGCCTTCTAGCCAGGTTACGCATGCCCGCGCGGTCTTCTATCATCTGGTCCGACAGCAGGTTCCATTGGATATGCAAGCCACGTTGGAGGCGGATATTTGCGAGGAGGAGGTCATGGATGTTTTGTTGCACCTGCCGACGGATAAAAGTCCTGGCTGGGATGGTCTCACTAATGAATTCTTTCAGAGCTCAGCCACTCAGTTGGTGAAGCCATTGGTGGTCTTGTTTCAGCAGGTTTGGGAAACGGGGGTTATGCCCTCCTCATGGAAAGAAGGCCTTATCAAACTGATTCCAAAGGTCCCTTCACCGTCAAAGCTGCAACACTGGAGACCAATCTCTTTGATGGGCTCCATGTACAAAATCTACTCTAAAGTGTTGGCGAATCGGCTTCACAAGCACCTTCCCGCTATTGTGCATCCTCTCCAATATGGTTTTATTAAGGGCCGCAACATTCTGCATAATATCTTAAATGTGCAAATGGCTATTGACTATGCGCGACACTCCGGTCAGGAAGTGGTATTGATTCAATTGGACTTGGAAAAGGCGTTTGATTATGTGGACTGGTCTTTCATTGCAGATCTCATGTCTGCTATGGGCTTTGGCACCCGAATGTCCCGATTAATCTACACCATCAGTGTTGCGGCTTCATCCAGGGTTATGCTCAATGGTGGGGTTACTGAGCCCTTTGTCCTTGCACGCTCCGTCAGACAGGGTTGTCCTCTGAGTCCGCTCTTTTTTGCCCTGGCGACGCACCCGGTCCTTTCAATGTTATCCTCCATGGCAGATTCGGCTCAGCTGGCGGGGCTGTCTCTTCCTTTGGGCCACCACTTCATCAGCCAATCTTTGGCTGATGACACCTTTATGATTTTGCAGGCGGACAGGGACAACATTCGCAAGGCATTAGATGTTTGGACGCTTTTTGGTCAAGCCTCGGGACTTCGCATCAATGCCTTTAAGTCCGCCATTCTCAGTTGCACGGAGCCTGATTTACAGTCATTAGGCTGGCAAGGCCAGGTGGTTTCCCGTGGCTCTATTGTCAGACATCTTGGATACCCAGTGGGGGTGGATGTACGGCCAAAGGACCTGCTGGACTGGATTTCACAAAAACTGGCGGCGAAGTTTATGTATTGGAAGTCGCAAGCATGGCCCTTCCATGTCCGCCTCAAAGTGGCTCAGTCAATTATGCTCCCAATGTTATCGTATTTCCTGCCATTGTTGCCATGGACGCCTACTACTTTGAAGCCTCTCACTCACCCCATCCGTTTCATGCTATGGAAGAAGGATTCTCTGCGGGCAGGCATTTCTTGGATTTCATGGTCGCATACATGTACCCCTAAGCGCATGGGTGGTGGAGCTCTTTTGGATGCAGAACATCATATGCTGGCTCTCCGTTGGTCCCTTTTTCGGGCCATGTGTGTGGATCATCACCCGTGGACTATCATAGCCCGCTATTTTCTTGAGGACGGCGGGCTCCGCCATGGTAACACCCGGCTTCGGGCCTCCTGGTGGCATGTCCTTAATGCTGATTCCCGTTTTTCCAGCTCCTCTTCCCCTTTGTTACAGCACTTGGTCGACTCTTGGAAAGTGGTGCTCAAAAAGGCCCGCTGGCACCCGGTAGGGGAACGCTTGCAAACTAACTCCTTTCAGCTGGAATTGTTGGCAGTATCGAGACTTCTTTCATGGGAAGACAAACATCAGCTCAGACTGCGATTTAACCGCATGGCCCGTTTAGGTGTGACGTCGGTTGCGGATGCTACCCTTGCCACGCGCAACGTCCTCATATCCTTTCGGACTGCTAGGCGACTTTTCAAGATCCCGCGCGGATACCGTGATTTATGGGGAAAGCTGTCGGCGGAGCTTCAGGGCAGGCAACCCTTTCCTGGCCTGGCTGTGGATCGCCCTTGGCAGGACTGGGACCTTGCAGGCCGGTTGAGTCTGGAAAAGGCCTCTACTAATCAGGTCTATCATCTTCTTATTCAGGATCGCCAATGGCTGGGTGACAAAGCTAATACTGTGTGGGGACTGCGGAAATCGCTGACATGGTGGCAGACAACGCTGATGGAGGGCTGGCTGAATAAGGCACCTTTCAAATGCAAGGTCTTTCTTTGGCGGGTAATGATTGGTGGTCTTCCTCTTGCCTCGGCCCTTGCCAAGCGTCGCATCTCCAATGGCACTTGCTTCTTCTGTACCACAACGGCGGAATCAGCTCGACATCGTTTTCTTTCTTGCCCGCTCGCCAAGAATATCTGGTTACTTTTGTCGCACATGTGGCGCACTGTGGTGGGCTCCTCGCTAACTCCTTTCGACTGGGTTTTTGGGCGCCCGAAGTATCCCACACTGCCACAGTTGCATATGAAGATACTATTTCACTTCTTCAGATACTGGGGATGCTGGCACATTTGGACCACGCGCAATGCCTTTCTCTTTGATTCGGCCTCTAATGTACCGCGCCATGTTGCCAGGCTTAAAGGCCTCTTGCACTGGCAGTTAGATCTCATCCGACACGCTGACTTGCTCCCTCGGGAGGATTTGCTTCCTTGGCATATGGCAATTGCCTCTGGGTCGTTGCCATGATTCGTGTATCTTTTTAGTACACTTCTACTGGGATTTTCCCCACGTTGGCCTAGGGCCCTCGTGCCTCTTGTAATCAGACAGAGAGAGAGTGAGAGAACCTCTTCTACTGATGGCTTAGTGTTATCAACTATCTTGTAATCAAGTAATCGTGTATTTTTCGTAATTAATACAATTACCTTTTACGAAAAAAAAAAGAGAGAAAGAGCCAGAAGAATGCTGAACGCTGCAGAGAATGAAAACTGAATAGAGAAGACAGAATGTGAACAATAGGCTGTGAATGTATGAACAGTTGGGTCTCTCTCAATCTGCACGAAATCAAAGGGAAAGTGCACAGGGGCAGGCTTGCTATGAATAGCAGGAAAATTATACATAAAATAGTGCAGATCGGTGAGTCAAAACTGGTTGACTGCTTACAGGCTGCCACGTGGCACCTGTCTTACCTGCTGTGGACTGTCCGACTGCTGCAATAAATGCTGTGCATGCATGCCCATCCTGCCCGGATTGCTGCCCATCTGCCTGGCGACTGCCCAGAACTGCAATCCTATCTGTTCTTGGACAAGCCAATGCTGCCTAAACTGCCCTGACCAAAGCCTGTTCCTGTCCTCAAGGTGACCAAATCTCTAACACAAAGCTGACTATTATTCTAAACCAAATACTGGAGTGGATGCTGAATATTTGCAAAAGCCAAGAAGACTAACTTAGTTACAATCCAAGTTTATGCATGGTTCATTATTAGGTTTTTAACTTGTTTGTTGTGCTCTTTCCATATGAAGTGTTCTTTAGGTCCAACTCAATATTAATATTAAATTTCAACTTGGATATTACATGCTCAAGCTCTCAACTCAAACACGAATTCTATAGGCCATCGAGGATGAATCCACCTACCTAGTCCATGGAACCCCTTTGGTTGTCTGTTCTCAAGCAGTTCATCCCTCATATGAACTGCTAAGGTTGCTTGTTCAAAGCGATCCCATCATGATGGCTTCTTGAATGAAATTAGAATCCATCTTTAACCGCTGATCCAATGAACTGTTTGGGAACCTTACCTTTTTAAATCATGCTCCTGAAGTAATACATACACAAGTCAAACTTGGAAAAGCTTAATTACTTGTTCATCAAGTGATAGACCCGTAACTTATTTTAAGAGTTATTTAATCCAAGAAAAAAAGATAATACATAGATTATCTTTCAATGCATTGTTATGCATGCTGATGACAGATGTGGTTGCTTGAAGCATGGGGTCAATGCTACTATCTCTCATCTTATAGGGATGTTGTTCGAGTTGAAATGTTGCATTTTTAGTGGTGTTATTTAAAAGCTGAAAGGGTTTACTCCTGGGATGTTTACATGATTTAGCCTGCCATTGTTTTGTTGGTATTTGCCACCTTTCTCCTGTTTGGTATTTTGTGTGGAGGGAAAGAGAGTAGGAGAAAATCTGAATTTTAGAAGAGATGTCGGGTCATGTGCAGGAACTAGACAACTCAGGCATGACATGTTAAACTTTCAAATTCTTAATATGTAACAGTGTGATAACAGCAAGTGAGAGTAGAACTAACCAAAGTTCATACCATAAGTTAGAAGTTCTTAACCCTCATGTACTGGACATAAAGCAAAGTTCAAATCCTAAGAGGATGATGTGAGCTAACGTGTACTAGAATTTAAGCAAGTTCAACTGAGGAACATATCTGATTGAAACTAAGTTGTCTATTCAATGTATTTTTTGCCTTGTTTGGTGCTTAATGAGCGAAACTTGTTAAAGATGAGAGCAATCCTTGATGGTGGTGAGTCTGTTTTTAAAGACAAGTTAATGATTTTAATCACTGCAAGCTAATGCATGTACACAACTTTATGGATTTCAATATGTACTTGGTGAAGGTGGGGTTCCAGAAGTACAGTTTAATTTTAAAATTTTCTTACCGTTACTAATAAGAATTGGAAACTGCAGGAAGAGTTTGTGCTCATTCAGTACAATGCCTTGAAAGTTTATGCATATGTAAAGCAAGGCAAGAGTTTGAAATGCTGCAAGTAATGCTATGTGGAGGCCAGAGTTGCCTGGACAAGCTATCCACACACACGAACAGAGTTCTCTGTATCTTGATTGGCTCCAATGCTAAGAAAACTGACCCTTGGCATCCATTTATACTGAAAGGAGTTTGTGGTTATGCTCTCATTGGAAATACCAGGATAATGCATCCAAATGAACTTACACCTAAAATGGAATCTGATGAGCGAGATTCTCCCCAGATGTTGGCAATGAAAAGTGAATCCATTGAAGCGATCGTGAAGGAGGAGAAAGATGTGAGTGACATGGTTGTGATCCCTGTACAAATATCAGCTGGTGAGAAGAGTATGGAAGAGGAAATAATGGTTGATATAATGGAAACTGCACTCGTAGAGGATGTCAGGTTAGATCCAGAGGATCAAGCAACAGAATGCTCCAGCTCATTTGGTGCATCTCAGGATGATCTCACTGCACAAGAAGATCGCGGATCTGAGGTGGAGTCACTTCTCCGTAATGGCAGTGATGCTGATGTGCTTATGGAAGGGACTGTTGTTCATCATAAAAGGTACTTTATGTGCACCTTTTTACTATTAGCTCATGTAGATGATCTTAATCTTTAGCTATTGTGCAGCTTACACAGTGCTTTTTCTTTGTGTGTAATATTGTAATTAGTTCTAACTGCTGTGAGACGGTGCAAGATGTAGATAAAAAAATTGTATTGTGCATTTTTTCAGAAAGAGGAGGGCTCTGGGTAAAGTCTTCTGCATTTTTTCAACATTGCTTCGTTATGTTGTGAAATAGTGCAAGGTGTGGACTTTAAACAGGATAGCTTTTCGTGCATTTTGCAGAAAGAAGAGGCCTTTGAATAACGAGTGGAAAACCTACAGACAAGGAATTGCGTGGCGATGTCGTTGGCTTGAACTGCGCGTCAAGGAACTGCAGGCAAAATTCACCAAGTATAATCAATTTCTTACATCTGCTAAAGCTCACAAGGATCACCTAGTGGAGCCACAAGCTGATTCCACAGCAAGAGCCTTTAAATTTGTCCATTCACAACATAATCGTGCTCTTCGTCGCCAACGGAGAAGAAAGGCTGAGGACAGTGCTGATTTGAAGTTACGCATGTCAAAACATCCATTGTTTTCAAGATATGGTAAGAGAATGGGCTCATGCAAACTTCTTTTGGTATCTTGTTGTTGTGAAAGAGCTTGATTGTGATAACATGTTGGTTTATGCTCACTGCTTTACAGAAAAGAAAAAGCAGCATAACCGTGAAGGCTTGTCATCTGCAGAACATACTAATGATGATGAGAATGAGGGGATGCTAGAGGGTAGGTTCATTCATTTTGACCTGACCACCTGTAATTCAAGCAGGAGATCTCTTTTTGTGCATATGATTTATTGAAACTGTTCCCTTGTCTTTCAGTTGATGACTTGAATGAGGATGACGAGTTTGGAGTTGCATTTATGAGTGAAGAAGATTCAATGGAGCAGCTATTGTGGCACATTGAAGCATTGCAAATGCATGTGTTAAAGCTAAAGAATCACCTCAGGAGAGGTGGCTTAATGCAGAAGAGTACACCAAAGGTTTGGTCTAGTGATGCTCCTTCACCTTCATCACAAGACCTGGGTCGTATATCTCTCCTGGAGGGTCCAGGGGTCCTGTGGGGCTCTTCACAGTTGCATATGTCTGGTTGGTCCGGAGCTTGGCCCATTTTGCATGGGCCAAAAGTTAAGGCCAGCATACCCATTGCTCGAAGGCGAAACAGTGAGTATGACACTGACAGTGTGATCATGCCTGATCATGTGACAGTCAATTATGTTGAGCCTGCAAGGCATGCATTTATTGAAGCTTCTCATTGGCGAGTCTTGAAAGATGGAGCCATGCCAGATGGTGAAAGCTCCTCTAATGAGGTGAGCTTCAAGTAAAAAGAGAATATAGTCTCATTAATTTTGTTGTGCTTGGTGCTCAATCCTACGAATTTCGTTTGACATTATCATTGGAAAACTGAGGGATAATCTAGTTTGGGCTTGAATTGCCTTGCAGGACACAGATGATGAACCTTACAAAAGGCCCTCTGAAATGCAAGTGAATGGGACACTGTATGAGGACTCTCCGTCGTGTAAAATTGAGGCATTAATATATGACAAGGAAACTCCTATGGATGGAGCTGATGTGTTAAATGAAGCTCCTGAGAAAAGGGTTGATATGACCACTGAGGGAATACTCGCAATGAATGAGGCAAAACTTTCCATGGGCTTAAGCTCTCTTCTAAGACGGAAAAGGCTGAAAAGAAAGTCAAGGGATGTTGCATCTGTTGCGGACACTATAGAACAATTACTGAATGAGTCATGCTCGCAGCCAGTAGAAGGATGTTTGCAGGGGCATCCTAAACCTAAAATGGATGATGGGGATTCTGATTTTAAATGAGAGTTTCACATCATCTCAGCAGCAAGTATACATTCTTTTAGTGTATCAAGACACTCTTATACATCTTCAGTTACTGGGTTAGATGAAACTGCTTGTAAGATGAGGCCAACTTCTTGTGTTTCAAGAAGACCTCTTGTATTCTAAAGCAAATTCCTGTCAGTGTACTGTGTTATGCAAACAGCTTATAAAATCATGGCAAGCTGTTTCTCTATCCAGTGGGACCACTCTAAATTAGTCCATATGAGGGAGTTCTACTTAGTTTAGTAGAGGTATGTTGTTGCCAGTATAGTGACATGATTTTATGAAATGAGAGTGGAATCTCTCTGGCCTGCTGTGTTTATGGTAGTCGCTGAATTCGAGCTTTAATTTGTGCCAGTGTTAGCACGAACGAAGGAACTACTTTCTGACCTGTCTGATTCTCCTCCTATGAGTTTTTGCTCTAGCCTGATCATATTGCTTTGAAAAAAAGGTGGCTGCTTCCATGCAATTATTCCATCTTGTCACTACATTCCCTTTAAATAAAATCTTCTCCCATGCTTCCTGTATACCCTGCTGGTACTTCTTTTCTGCCAAAAAAGATAGTGTTGAGCTTAAATGATGGCAGGCCCAAAAATGTTGATCTCACCGCAATCATCCTCCAAGTGATCATAATAGGGACATGGTCAGAATCCACCACTTCTGCTAATAACGAATACCTCATCTCAGAGGACATCACTCTCCTCTTCCACGTGTGTAGAACCTATCTAATCTAGCTCCTCTCCATGTATGGTCTCTCTATGTTTATTGTGCCATGTAGCATTCTGTGGGCTCCTTCCCACCAAATTGATGATGTCCACCATCCCTGCACCAACAGTAAGAGCTCTGATTCTTTCCTCTTCAGTCATACATTCTGAACAATGTGATCTATCCTCCACATCCTCCATCATATTCCAGTCGTCACATGTGAGAGTTTTATCTCTGTGTGGGTTATCTGCCATTCATCTGCAACACCTTGCTCGGCTAGCTGAAGAGTTAGGGGCATAAACTAACACAATCTCTAACACCTCCCCATCCACTACCAACTCCACACCCAATATTGCGGCTTGATCAAATACCATAACTGCAGATGGTTGAAACATCTCCCTTGCAATGACCATTGTTCCTCCTCTACCCCTTTCACTTGCACTAGGAAAAATCTGATATCCCATATCTTGAAAATGGAAACTAATACCTATACCTGTCTTCACTTCGTGAGGGCAAAGCAATTCGGGTTTGTACCTCTTGAGGATGCCACACACAGCATGCTGTTTCTGCTCTGCACAGAGCCCATGAACATTCTAGCTGATACAGGTAAGCTTTCTTGTGGCTCTATTCATGGCACAACTAGATGTTAGAATCAAGTTCCCCAAAGGAGCATAGAGATTGGTGAAGACTTGTTGTCTCTGTGGTAACTTCTTGAGCGAAACCTTCTCAGAAATATTCTTGGGGCCTTTGACGTTCTTTCCTCAAACAAACCCCTCTTCTACAAGTTCAGGCCAAGCATTTTCTTTGTTAGAAAGCATCTCTTTGCCTTTCATGGCAGATACTTTTTCGAGTTCAGTAGCAATACTCCTAACTTCATTCTCATACACTGAATGGAGATTTGGAAATGAAACCCACGCTGGACACTCTGAGAGAAGGAAGTTTCTAGGGCAAACCCCGTTGACCATGGCAGGCAAATCCCTCTCAGTCTCTGTGATCCCAAGAGAACTTGGTAAAATCCTTTAACCGGAAACTTATGAGAGACCAGCGAACAATGGGCTTGAAAGAAACGTGTGCAGAAACCATCTGCCAAACTCATCATCTGTGGGCACACGCCCCATGAAATAAAATAGCACTCCTGAAGTTGCCAAGTCATAATATCTGGAGCAAAATGCTTCAATCGGTAGCTTGACCTGCGCCTTTCGGACCTTCTTCTCCTTCGTGCATAGTGTCCTATGCTTTTTCTCATTGACCTTCTGCATGTCTGCAACCACAGCTTCCGCCACGCCACCTTCTAGAAGTCCATAGCTTTCTCCTTGGCATGAGACACATAGCTACGTAGGTCCATAGAACTCTCACTTGTCCTCGAGGCCTTAGCAGCCAACCCCTGGCTCATCATCCCCTACCCTCTTGCCTTGCATGGAGGAGGGAAGGCGAGCTAGCTAGCTATGGCGCTGCCCTAACAATGCACATGGTCGCTATTATGAATCGTGAACTCCTATATTGCGAAGTTCTATTTGCTCATACCGGAAACTTTCATGCCCATTATGTGTTTTCTACATAGTTGCCTTTCATATCAACTGCATAAATTAAGTCTAACCATGAAAAGTGGGTACAAACCAGCGTTTGGGGATAAAACCTTGAAAGAAGCTTATTAGTACATGTCATGATGAAATGTGCATGTTTGTATAGGTTTGCACCTTAGAATTCCCCCCACAAATTTTGACAATGAAATTGTTAAAGGTTGCACATTTCCTCCACAAATTTTGAGAATGAAAATCACAAATCTTGCTTGCAAGGTGGTTATCAAATTCAAAGAGGTTAGAGGATTCTTTAAAAGTGATTATCAATTTTGTGATTGACCCGTTAGTTCATGATATGAATAAGATATTCCAAAGAGATGCATATGTTTTCATTTCCTCACCATATAGTAACCATCCTCACTAACCCAAATTGGTTTGGACCCCTCCAATAGCCACTCATGTTTAAAAGGTTCTTTTGATTCCTTCAAGAGCATTGCATTGAAATCAATGATTATCAATCTACCCTTGGTTGTAGGAACATCACTTGGAAGCTTACTTTCCACGACAGACTCCTTTTCGAGTCACTAGGCTCTTAGGGCTACAAAACAAGTTAACAAATTAGGTATGTGCAGAAGACTAAACAAATAGCTAAACTCAAAAGTGGCTAAGTTGTATATTATCTTCACTTGGTCTTTGCTAATTTACAGGAACCATAGTTGGCTCCCTTCTCCATCTAGTTCCCCCTTCTGCTCTCTAGAGACATAAATCGTAGTGGGCTCCTTCTCTCCTTCCAACTCCCCCTTTAGTTCTCTAGAGAGACAGGAACCGTAGCAGGATTCTCCTCTCCTTCCAGCTCCCCCTTTTGCTCTTCACAAACAACAGGCTCAATGGGTGTTTGCGCATGCATTTCCATGTCAGCTGGGTCATTGCGTACTTTACGTTCCCCAAGCACCTCTTTCTTGATATCATCAGAGTTTTGTCCAAGGCCCTTTGGGTCCTTGTTTACAGCATGGTTATCTGCGTACACCATATTAGCCCCGCAATTTACAAAATTCAGCAAGATGACCCATAGAAAAAGAGGAAAAGAAAAAGGCAGACAATATGAGAAAGAAGAACTCTCCTCAATATATCCCTTGTGTGTCCAACTCTTGGCCGCTTTTGGGATGATTCGATGCTTGTATCCAGCTTTTACACAAGTGTCGTTTGTCATGAGAGTGGGAGTGAAACACAAAGGGTGGTACTAATGGTGGCTGTAGACTAGCATGAAAGAACCCACCACATAGGCAGAGTCTAAAGACTCCCCACAAGCAGTGCAAGTCCCCAAAATATGGATTGTGTTGTCTTTATCCACAACTTGGGGGTTATGGCATACTGCAATTTTGACTCTATCAATCGAAAGTGGGTGTACATGTTACATATTTCAAATATGTAAGTTTTGAGATATTTTCCAAGAAGCAAACATAAGTTTTATATATGAATAGATTACACATTACATGTACTATTGAGCAGTTAGTGAAAAAGGCTGCTTAGTGTAGTGCTGTGCACTTGTGAAAGGTTGTAGAAACTTGCTTGCTGTTTTGTACCATTTTTATAATAATATTAGAGAACAGTGGAAACCCCATCATTGAGAAGTTGGATAAGAATAACTATCCATCGTGGAAGTTTCATGTGACGAACTTCCTTATTGAAAAATGTCTTTATGAGTTCATTTCAGGTGAAGAAAAAGAGCCAGAGCTGAGTAACCCTACGACTACGGATGAATTAAAGGCGTGGAAATAATAGAATGCAAATGACAAAAAGGTAATGTGTTAGCTATTTGCAATCATTGATAATACTATGTTGGGACATATAAGGAATGCAAAAACTTCACATGCAACTTGAATAATTTTTGAGAACATGTTTCAAGTAAATACAAAGGCACATGAGATTCAACTCAAGAAAAAGTTGAATACTTCGAAGAAAGGAAAAATGTTTGTCAATAAGTATGTTTTGAAGGTGAGGAGCATTGCAAGTGCTTTGGTACTGATTGATACAATGCTTGATGATGATGATTTGGTTTCATCTAGCTTGGGAGGTCTTAATAATGAGAAGGCTTGGAAATCATTTATCACTTCTATATATGTACGGAATTCATTTTAAAATTTTGATGAGTTGATCTCTCTCATCATTACCAAAGAGATCAATATGTAGGGTGACTCATTTAAAAGAAATGGTGAACATGTCCAAACATTTTACTCAAGTTTAGAAAGGGGACATGACAGATCCTTTTCAAAAAGGCCATGGAATGGAACATGCTGGTGATAAACCAACAAAGCAAGTTAAATCAACAATTCAATGAAATGTAGGTTTCAAGAGGCCATGGAAACTTTAGAGGAAGGGGGAGCTCTAGAGGAAGAGGTGGATGGCAGAATAGAGATTTTGACAATTTTGGTATTGTTTGTCATTATTGTGGCAAAACTAATCATATTGTAGTCCATTGCTATGCTAAGAAAGATGATATTTAAAGTGGTAAATTGCAGCAAGGAAACTATGCATCGTCTTCACGATAGAATGAAGACAAAAATGAGTGTCTGTTTATTATGCAACATATGATGAATGCTATTACAAGAAAGTGACACATGATGATGTATGGTATGTCAATTCAGGTGCATCTAATCATATGACTAGTCATGCTAAATGGTTTAGAGAGATGTAGGATTTACAAAATTCAGGTTCTATCAGATGTATTACTTGTGCCATCAACCACAAAGAATTTAGTATTTGTTGGCCAAATGGTAGAGCAAGGGTTGCAGGTTCAATTTAATGCAAAAAGTTATTTTGTAGAAGACTTTAATGATAAGTACAAGCTGGTCACAAAGGAAGTAGAGTTTGCTGCATATTCACTTGCCGCTGGAATTGTTACAATGAATGCTGCTACGTATATTGAAGGAAAAGGAGTGGTTGCAGACATTGAAATATGACATAAATATATCAGACATGTAAATGTACAAAGACTAAAATTAATGCAATCCAAAGGATTAGTTATAGGGTCACATGCTTTTAGAGTTGCAAAATTTCACAAAGTGTGTGAAACATGTTAGTTTGGTAAGCATATAAGATAACCTTTTTCACATGACAGAGATGTGAACAGAAATATACTTGATATTGTGCATATAGATGTTTGGGGGTGTACATAGAACATATCTCTTGGTAGTAGCAAATACTTTGTCACATTTATTGATGATTGGTCAAGGAAGCTGTGGGTATATTTCATGAAGAAAAATAGTGATGTATTTGAGCACTTTAAAACTTTCAAGGCTGTTGTTGAAACAGAAATAGGCTTGAAAGTTACGTTCTTGAGATCAGATGGAGGGGCAGAGTGCCTCTCTAATGAGTTTAGTACCTTCTTGAGGTCTCATGGGATAAAGAGAGTTTATTTGTAGGTATACCACCCCACAACAAAATGGAGTTATAGAAAGAAAAAATAGGCATGTTGTAGAAGTTACATGGGCATTGACGGCTGAAAAGAATATGCCAAATCATTTTTGATCTGAAGCTATTCATATTGTTGTCTGTATTATGAATAGAACTCCCATAGTTGTAGCTCATGGGATGATCCCCGAAGAATGCTTTATAGGCAATAAACTTGATGTGTCACAGATGAGCTACAAAAGAAGCTTGATCCAAAGGTTGAAAAATATATTTTTATTGGATACTCTTTAGGAGTAGAAAGGGTATTGTTGTTATAACTCTGTCACACAGGTGAGTTCAGAGTGAGTAGATATGTTATTTTTTATGAGATCAACATTTGGAATGCAACTAGTGGTGATGCATTGGATGACGATGATGATCATGTTACTTATGTGCAAAAAGAAAAGCAACAATCACAGTGCCTTAGTGAACCAAAAACATCATCTGATATTATATTTACAGTAGTGAGCCCTTGGTTGGGAGACTAAGGAGTAGCCCCACATCTTTAGGTGGATCTACAAGCATTGTAGGTAAAGACAAAGAAAAGAAGAGTGTCAAATGGTAATGATACATCTACTAGTCATTTGGTATTTGATGGAGATTCTAATGGTTCATAGAGTTTAGATGATGAGCTTGGTATTCCTTTAGTCAAGACACCATGTGTATGGAGAGCACATAGTAACGTAAAGGCTTCATTAATTAATCCAGTGGTATGCAGGTCTACCAAGATCAAATACCATATCAAAATATTTGGTTTTGAAGGTTATGAAACTTACCATTATGCTTATATGATAAAGGTAGTTGAGGATGTTGAGCTCACTTTTTTTGAGGATGTTGTTGGTCATGCTCATTGGGATGTAGCAATGGATGAGAAGATGACTGCATTAGAAGCTAATAAAACTTGGGATCTGGTATCCTTGCCTAAGGGTAAGAAAGCTATTGGCTATAAGTGGGTTTACAAAATCAAGCATATTACAGATGGTCCGATGAGTAGATATAAGGCTAGATTGGCTGTAAAAGGCTATGCTCAAAGATATGGCATAGATTATGAAGAAACATTCAACTCAGGTGTTAGGATGGCAACTGTTAGATGTGTGATTTTGCTTTGGCAGCCTTCAAAGGTTGGAATTTGCAGAAAATGGGGTTAAGAATGTCTTCTTGCATGATGAATTGCAAGAAGAGGTGTATATGGAGTAGCCACTAGGTTATGAGGATTTAGAGCATTCCACATATGTGTTAAAGTTAAAGAAAGTGCTCTATATCTTGGCATTCTTTCAATGTTGCTGCTTAAACACTGAGAGCCATATTCCCCAACGAATAATGGCTTGAATCCTCCGCTTGAACTCTAATAGCATGAAGCTTCACACCTTCAGTTGACACAAAAGATGTTAGGAAGCAAAACCCTCTGTGCAACAATCCTCACTAAGCTGGAAGAATAGACCATCGAGTACAAAGAATAGACCAATTAGAATAAGAATTGTAGGAAGCCCAATCATCGCATGGACATTTGATAGTCTAATCACATGGGTAGCCATGTTTGATCTGTGCGAGCCTCAAAGCCCTATCATCGCATGGACGTTTGAGTTGACAATCTAATTGCATGGATAGTTGTATCTCCATGTGAGCTTCACTCTGTGTTACATGGGTTTCTTTGAAGGCATAAAAAGAGATACAAAACTCCCTCCAAGAGTGCAAAAAAGAACCAAAAGGCAAGACTAAAAACGGGTGTAATCCCTATGAAGTAAAATCAAATATTAGATGCCATAAAGGTTTGTCATGTCCTTAAAAGACCAAAGTATTTCTATCCAACCAAATACGCTAGAGGTATACTCCCCTAATCCATGTCCTTTGTGGAGCTGGGAGGTTGTTTGTGCATCAATAGCTGGAGTAGATCCTTTTGCTCACCCACCACTTATGCCATCACCATACCACAGCTCAACACATTATGTCCTCCCCTTGACTTTGTTTTTGATAATATCCTATAACGGTGCCATGATCCCTTTCTCTATTTCTTTGCCTGTGGCTCTTTGTGGCATTGCGTTGGTGCTTGGAACAACATCCATGGGGTGCACTGGCTTGGAGTCATTGCAGCTCCCTCGGGACGCATTGCAACTAGTATTCTCTGCCCCATGAGAGAGAGAGAGAGAGAGAGAGAGAGAGAGAGAGAGAGAGAGAGAGAGAGAGAGAGAGAGAGAGAGAGAGAGAGAGAGAGAGAGAGAGAGAGAGAGAGAGAGAGAGAGAGAGAGAGAGAGAGAGAGAGAGAGAGAGAGAGAGAGAGAGAGAGAGAGAGAGAGTCCTTATCTCGACCCCTCCCTCTCAGTCTCACCATGTCCACAATTAGTTGCAGTGGCCATTAGTAGGGGACCATGGTACTTTAATCCTTAAGTTTAAATATTTAATCCTTCCATTTATTTCCAAACAAAAAAAAATCTTCTAACCAATGGGGCTGTAGCATAGTGGTTGGTGCATGGGTTGAGTTTCACCAAAGCACAATCGTTGAGCGACTAAAAATTGGTTCATCCTACACACAATACACCAAAGGCATGTGGTTTTGTGCCACCAAACCGTTCTTTCGGCTTGGCACTTTCTTTGTCTATCATTTATTGCTGAAGAACTTTGAAGATATCACATGCACCACCTTCAATACATTGTCATTGTATAGAAACTGCCATTCGATAACTCTCTTAAAATCTTCCCTCTCCATTTTTAAGACTCTTTCCGCGGATTTTAAACCACATCAACATTGTGAGTGTGCATCACTGCTTGTAACTCGATTGCAAACATGGGTGGCTGTAAATATCTATACCATCTCCATATTGATCTAGAAGAAGGGTACAAACCCATTTGTTAGAGAAACTAGGTGTCTGTCAACACATCGAGTGCGGTTGAGGCAATGAGATCAGCGGGCGGGTGAAAAGAATATCGATCTATGGACTGATGACAAGTTGTATCACACGTGAATCCCATAATGAGAAGCACCCCTTCATTCTCATTGTGTTCCTCATTTGCTGAGGTTTGTTGGGGATGGTAGGCAAGGGCTTCTAGCTTACACACATAATCTAGTAGGACATTCAAACATATTCAAGTGGCAAAACTAGTGGTTACTCCAAGAAAGAGCTACAATGATGAAACAATTGGAAGGGAGCCAAGAAAAAATAGGAAGGCTCGAAACCTAGCTACTTGCAACAAGGCGGAAGGAAACGAAGCTCAAGAGGCATAGAAGTTTGAAGAATATCAAGGCTCTCAATCTTGGAAGCAGAGGTTGCAGGAGAAGAATAGCACCAATACGGTAACAATTGGTCACTCGCCTTGAACTACTTGTATTATTTCTCGCTATGACGTTGTTGTTATAATCGACATGGCCATTCTCCATCTAGACAAAGCAATGAGGAACGTGGAGAAAGCATTTGAAACTTACAATAACATCATTCCTCCCAAATCTATAAGGAGCATATCGATCGAGAGAAGAGGTTTAAGAAGGCCAAGGAGTAGTGCATTAAAAACTTCTTGTAAGGGTCTTGCCTAGACAAAGAGGACATCCAAAGCACCCTAGACAGGGTGGGGATTAGTAGACAAAGCTACACCCATCTCTTTAAAGTTATGCAAGAGACATTGAAGAAGAAAAGGATCAAGGGGTCTTTGCTTCTAATGCCATCTTTAATTCAACAAACAAGATGTAGCATCAACCAACGAGTCTTGGAAGTCCTTGGCGAGCCCTTTCACATCGTAGAGAGCTATCCTGGAAAGAAGAGAGTGCTAAAATATGATAATTGTAATAATATATTCTTTGATCTGAGGACATTATAAAGAGCAATGATCAGGTTTTACATGCTAGAACACGCAAAAGTAACTTGTGTTTCCATTTTTGTTATCAAGTTGGATGAAATTGAGATTGGGAAGGGCAAGAAAATGGAGAGAGTTTCTATCACCTTGATGAATAGGGATTTTCAACCACGCACTGAGGGGGGTGAAGGCTCAGAGGGCTTAGTGCACTTTAGCATGCAAGTAGAGTGAGACATCTGGTGGTTGGGAGCATTTTAGGTTGACATGAAAGATTTTCACTTGTTGGACTCCGTGTTTTGTTGAGATTTACAATCACACCCAATGTGGCCTCTTTGTATGAGGCAGTTCTAGGCTTAGGACATGGCTTAGGACATGCAGGCAGACTGAATCCCATATGCATAGAAAGGGAAATTGCTACCCATCTACAACTATAAAGCATTGTACTTGACTACCACTTTAACATATGATGAATGCAATATCATGATGCTTTACCATTTCAGTTAGTGTCTTGGTCATTGTCAGTCTTATACACAAGATTGTGTTTATGAGTCCAAGTCTCAACCTTGGAACCTAATTCACTTGTATAACAGGTCAAGTCTTGTCTATGTCATCATGAACTCACTCTTTCTCTTCCAACCTCCATAGCTTCCGCCTCAAGCCATGTTTTAGATCCATGCTATTACATGGTATCAGAGACATGGTGAGCATGGCATACATCAATTTAGATCAGTAAAACCCCATTCCAGCCTCTCTCCAACTTTGCTCATCAGCTCAAGTCCAACTAATGAGTTCATTTTCTTACTCTATCTTCACCAACCTTCCATGGCAGCCATAGCTAGGTAGTACCAACCTTGCTTGGAGCTCTTATATCTCCACATCCAGGTAGTATCTCCTCACGCTTCCTTCTAATAACTTGTTCCCCACATCAGGGCGCTTCTTCGTGTCACATGCAACCTCGACATTAGGTTTCATGTGGCCCAACATTGTGAATATTTCGGCCTGCTACTCAGAATTGCGCCGGCCCTGTTCATACTCATCTCGTTCTCTGTTCATGTTGCGATTTAGGGGCATTGATAGCCCATGAAGTAACCTTCATTTCTATAAAAAAAGTTTTGGAAATGATGCATTAGAGCTCCTGCAATCTATGAAAAACCAGGCTGCCCTACAAATCCTAACTATGACTGCCATAGCCAAGAACTCAAAGCTTTATCTTTTCATTATTTTCTCTTTCTTGACACTCAACACTCAAGCGTCTTACCATTCAGATCTGAAGGTTTAGCAAGCTTAACTTTAAGAGAAGATTTGGATTTTGAAGGACAGAAGCACTCAAGTTCAACAAGAGTGCAAACAACAATCATCATAGTATCCCTTGATACTACATACAAAGTGTGCCTTCACACTACTGTCTTGTGTCCTTCGACACACTCAAGATCAGCTCATTGCAGGTTACTCTTGGCCTTTTTAAGCTGATCCTCACTAATGAGAGTACCAAGCATGAAGAATTTTAAATGGATATCTTGTTCGAAGAGCAGCATTACTCTTGTTGCTCATTTCAAGCACATAGAAGATGTGCTTGTCTTACATGTAGCAGGGAATGATGGAGTCGTGAGCATTCAAGTGCTATCACTCTTGTTGCTCATTTCAAGTACATAGAAGATGTGCTTGTCTTACATGCAGCAGGGAGTGATAGAGTCGTGAGCATTCAAGTGCTATCACTATTTGAAAAAATACTCCTACCTTGGAGAAAGTACAAGAGTTTGAAGTCATTTCCATTGCCTCAAAGATGATACCTTTGCTTGAGGGGGACATGGACATTAAGACTAATATAACTAATGCAAGCAAAGTCAATAAAGAAGAAGACCAGGAGAACCTAGAAGAAGAGGACCAAAAGATCAAAGCGGTAGACATTGAAGCTGCAAGCAAAGTGAAGAACAAGTATAAGATCAAGATGGACTACATTGACAAGAAGACTTGCAATGAATTAAATATCTACATCAAAAGAAATGCTGAAAACTGCAAGGGCCTGACGGTCCTTGACCCAATTTTCTACTAGACTTTTTTCAGCCTTGTAATGCCTACCCCAAATGCCTTTATCATAAGCTTGTAAACTCCTTATGTAGCCACGTACTACAGTCTTTGTGCACTTTGTGAGGGCCCTATTATAGCCTCTAGATGACCATCATGTTTGTGGTACCCACAGTTAGCCTTTTCTACGACAGCCTCTGGTGTTTTGCCATGTCTATGGTGTGTCCACACTTTGCAGGTGTTGCTTTGATGGGACCTAAAATGGGCCGGCACTGGCTATGGCACTAGCCGGACCTCATGCATACGACAGACAACCCCACCACATGGCCTCGCAGGCCAGGAGCGTCTAAAACTCACTTTGCACTAAATGCTTATGACGATTTTGCGTTTGTATCCAATATGTAGTCCAATGTTCACCTTCCCTTCTCCTCAGAGGGAGATCCCATAACATATAGGTATAATACCTCGTAATACATACATAGGGAAGCACCTCTTGGCTGATTGCCGCGGCTCCACTGCGACTCTCCTACACCTCGGGGATTGGCCCCAAGATGCATCGCTAACACATATAACATTTGCACAAACTCCACTCTTTCATAATTCAGCGTTCCAGGAGATTTTGATTTGCCTCACAAAACTTTTCCAATGGAAGCACCCGTCTAAATCTACAGCTTGGGTTTCCTGTCCTTTCAGCGTTGGTCAAAGTTTATCAAACAAGTGCAGTGCATTCCAGGAGATACCACATGGCATGCTTGATGCAAGGTGTACGAAAATTGTGCATCTATGATTAAAAAACCAGCCATGTGAGGTGCGGAAAACAACCATTTCATGAATTTTAACTAAGCGTTACGTGCTGCACTGCTTTAGGGACTAGCACCGAAACTTATGTGCTACTAGTCGCCTATATTTAATTATGGAACAATCCCTAAATTCTATGCATAAAGAGAGAAATCAGAATTTGTATATTTTTAGCAATTAGATCGTCGCACAAACTTCATCCCCCCCCTCACCGTTTAAGTGTTGCTGCGATGCATAGGTGTAAATGGTTGTTTTCTATCATTTTTGTATGTAAAAAGCAATAAACACGGACTATAACACAAAGGACAAGGCCAAACTGAGGCTTGACCTCATGCTTTAACCTTGCCAAACATTCACATACATAAATCTTATTTTTTCATATTTTTTGAGTGCAAAAATCCAAATTTTCTTTATTTTTGCTATTTATTATGCATGAAAATTAGGTATTTTTTGATTTATTTGTATTGGCTTATTGTTTTGACTGAAAATTAACATTTTCTTTGAGTTTATCCCATTTCCATCCCTTTTCTCCAACTAAAAAAAAAAACAACCACTAATTTCAATTGAAAATGACATTTTACGGGTTTTAAAGAATTAATAATGGCTCTAAATCATTAGGGGTTCTATGTTTCTGTAATTATAGCCCTAAAAAATGATGTAAACAAGGTTCAAACAAAATTTCGTTGCTTATGAACAACATTTGGACCATGAAACAACAAAACAATCAAATTTCTTTGTAAAGTTGAAGCATACCGCGTGTCTTGTGTGTTGTAGGTTTTTTAATGATTATTTTGAGCAGCCCACGGACCAACCAGCAACCATTCTTCAGTGCTGAACCTCTTTCCTCAGCCTCCTCTTCATCTACTGTTGGAGTTCCCATTTCTTGTCTCTCTCTTTCTTGCTCTTGCTCTCCCGCCATAGCTCGCGTGCAAGCTTCGATCCTTCTCACCTTTCAACTGGTATCAGAGCTTGGCATTCTCTTGCTCGAGCTCGACTCGGTGCTTCCCGACCTTCGCATCGACTCGCTTCACGCATTGGGTCTCCATCCCGGCAGCCATATCCGATCTCCCCGAGCTCCCGTCACTCCCCGGCTTCCCGAGCACCTTCCCAGCCTATTGAGGCACCTTCAAGGCATTGATACTGAGGTATTTGATCATTCTTTCAGGGTTTTATTTCAGTCTACAGGTTGCAAACAGCAAAGGCAGCCATGGCTTCAAACCCTTGAAGCTTATTCCCCTCATATTGTGCCTTACACCTATCAAGGCTCAAAGAGGCTTGTCATAGGCCTTTGATAGGCCCTTCTTGAGCCCCCCATTACCCCCTTTTCAGCCCATGTGGAGCAGCAGCAAGTTCAGCACCAACAGGGCAGATTGTATCATTTTTTTCCAGGCTGTGAGCACTCATCTACTTCAGCTCCACACTTGGCCATTGCTTCTTGCTCTCTACCTTGATCAAGAGGGCTATAGACTTCATGTTTGATGTCATTCAAGCTTTGGGCATTGGTCTTGATCATTCGGGGCTGATTTCTTCAGATTTGGGACTGTCATAAACTGTCATAACAGGCTAAAAACAGGGCAGGACCATTGGCATTAGCATTTGTTGCTTATACTCCATTCCGGTTGTGCTATTTGATGCCCGTATGTGGTCTACATGATGCCTAGTGCCTTGGGAATGTATGCACATGATTATGCCATGATTTTGGCTTGAAATATTGGCTGATTTGGGACTGTTATTAACTGTTATACAGTGCTGGAAACAGGGCAGCCACACTTGGCATTGGCATTTGATGCTTATACTCTACTCCGGTTACCTTGTTTGATGCCCGTATGCGGTCTACTTCCTACCCGGATGTATTGGGGATGTATGCATTTGGTTTGACCATGATTTTGGCTTGAATTCGGGGCTGAAATCTACTGTTTAGAACAGTAAATACATGCTGGAATAACAGTGGGCTGAAGGTACTTTACATGCTTTGGCACTTACCTACCGATACCGGATGTATGCTTTGAGCTTTGGCATGATGTCTCTGACATTTGGGGACGACTTGGAGCATATGTATGAGATTATGGGATGCTTTTGAGCTTCGCATTAGCTCCGTCTTCACTGGCATTTGGACCAACTTGGCATGCTCGTGGACCGCCTATGCCTCATGTCTCTGCTTGACAGTTAGGCTTTTGCATTACATGCTTTGGTTCGTGACATATGCTATTTGGTTCGTGTATGCCATACCGACATTTGGAGCTTGGATTTGGATGTATTTGAGCATTCCCGGCTTACTTGATCACTGATCTTGGTTGCTATTTGGATGTCATTGAGTTGACCGAGAGCTTATTTGGGCTTATGTATTGCTTCATGGTTAATACGACCGGTGCTTCATGTATGTCATGCTCTCTTGGATGCGCTTGATGCATTGACAGGGTCACTTATCACTGGTGCTTTCTCTTGGGTTGTTTGAGCTTCTGAGCTTGCTTTGTACGCCTTTTGTGCCAGTGGGAGCATTTTACATGCTTGCTTGACCTTTAACAGTTGCATGCTATTGGAGCACTTACATGTATTTGGAGTAGTTTATGTCTTGAGCAGCTATATACGCATTGAGACTTTGGGATCATACTCCGATCTTTATGGATATGCATTGATGTACTCTTGGTTCACAGGATGCTTATGAGCTAAGTCTCATATTTGGATCTTTCTTTTTGAGCAGACACCTATTTGTGTCAGGTTTTGGCAATTACAGGAACACTTTGCCTAGAGTGTCTGGGGGTGTGCCTTTCACTGGCAGATGTTATTTTGACATGCTTTGGTGTTGAGCTCATGTTCTTTTCACTGTCATTGGCCTTACTTATGTCCGTTTCATGCCGGCTTTGGACCTAGCATTGTTTGCTTGACATTGGATCCTATTTTGGGACAGTTTGCTCTCTAGACTGCATACCTGCAATTTATTACAGCAAGCAGTTATTGGTGGACTGAGGTGTACTTTTCATGCTGAAATATCCTGATTTGGTGTACCGCACCTAGTACTAAGTGGGCAGCAACTTTTGGCACACTTTGCTCACCCTTTGGACCCCGTTTTGGTCATTTTTGGGCAGTTTCTGTAGTAGAACAGCAAGCAGTTTTGGACTGTTTGGGCATTTCCAGCCTGCATAATGGCGTCATCTTCGCATGATAGTGCCATGTTTAACATTACAAAGTTGGATGGGACCAACTACTCTTACTGGAAGAGTCAAATTTGGCAGGTCTTGGTGCAGAAATCTCAGATTAAGCCACTTCGGTTGAGTGGGGAGCAGCCTGAAACTATGGACATTGACGATTGGCTTGAACTTGATGAGCTATGCAAGTCCACGATTGTATTGTCTCTCACTGAACAGGTACATTATAATGTATTTGAGGAAGCACAGAGTGCATGGGATCTATGGAATAAGATCAAGAATCTTTATGATAAGAAAAGTCCGGCAAGTCAGATGTACTGGTTGAAGCAGCTTATGGATCTGCGCATGAAGGATAATGCGACTATGTCTGCTCACTTGAGCCAGTTCCATGCTATACTGAAGAACCTGACTTCGCAGGATATCACCTTTGGAGAGGAAGTAACTCCTCTTTTCTTGCTTGGGACTCTGAATGAGTCATGGGATGTTTTCCGTACTGCTCTTTGTGCCTCTAGTGCTACTCTAAAATTGGCAGATGTTGAGAGTGCTCTTCTTCAGGAAGAGGTGAATCGCAAAAACTTGGATGCCTCTCGTGGTAGTCATGCTTTGACAGTTAGAGGCAGGAATGACAGGTATGACCGTGGTAATGGCCGAGGCCGTGACTCGCAGAAGGGTCGATCTAAATCTCGTGGAAAGTCGCGTAGTAAGTCGCGTGGGCGCAACGCTAATGTCACTTGTCATCATTGTGGGAAAAAGGGCCATATTAGACCACAGTGTCATGAGTTGCGCAATGAGAAGCGCAAGGATAAGGGGAAAGATAAAGTGCAGGAGAAGTCCTCTGATCGCAGCATAGTACCTGCAAAGTCCAGCGTCAAGATTGAGGAAATTAATGTCACGCAGACTGAGGAGTCCGATGGTGGTGATGAGTTTATACTTGCAGCTAGTTCTTCTGATGCTTCACACTTTACTGAGACACCTAGTATGTATGCACAGTGCTGGTTATTGGATTCAGGTGCGTCCTTCCATGTGACGCCTTACCGTGAGTGGTTTCACTCTTATCGTACTGTATCTGGATCAGTCAGACTTGGAGATGACAGGTCTCTTGACATTGTGGGCATGGGTGATATTCAGTTGCAGTTTTCCACTGGCAGTTCATTTTTGCTTAGGGATGTACGTCATGTACCTGCGCTTACGCGCAGTCTTATGTCTGCAGGACAGTTGGATGATGCAGGGTTTCATGTCTGTTTTGGGGATTCTGCCTGGAAGATTACCAAAGGCAGACTTGTGCTTGCTAGAGGCGCCAAGGCTAGCAGCCTCTATCCTCTTGTTGTATCTGGGTCTTCTGTAGACCATGTTTTGGCAGTGGGCTCTATCCCACATGTATCACTTTGGCATGCCCGTTTGGGGCATATGTTTTTAAAGGGAATGAAAATGTTATCTGGTTTGCAGTATCTTCTGCCTTTGGATTATGCATGTTTTGACTCGTGTGATCATTGTCTTTATGGTAAGCAGAATAGGTCTACGCATAAGAAATCGGGTAGGCCACGCATGAATGAGCCCTTGGCATTGGTGCATTCTGATGTTTGTGGGCCTATGTCTTGCATGTCTATGGGTGGCGCGAAGTACTTTGTTACCTTCATTGATGATTTTTCTAGGAAAGTGTGGGCTTATTCCATAAAGCAAAAGTCCGATGTCTTGGCAGTCTTTCAACGTTGGCTTGCTCTTGTTGAGAACCAGACTGGGTATAGGCTGAAATGCCTTAGGACTGACAATGGGGGAGAATATGTCTCACGTCCTTTTGAGCAGTTTTGTGATGACAGGGGTATTAAGCGTCAGTTGACTGCCCCTTACACCCCCGCCCAGAATGGTTTGGCTGAGCGCATGAACAGGACTATTCAGGAGCGTGTACGCTCTATGCTTAGCCATGCAGGCCTACCCCAGAGTTTTTGGGTTGAGGCAATTAGTACGACAGTGCATGTCATAAACCGATCGCCTTCCAGTGGATTGGATTTCCACGTTGCAGAGGAAGTTTGGGCTGGTAAGCCACCCTCTTATGCGCATCTCCGTGTCTTTGGATGTGAGGCATTCTGCCATGTGCCCAAGGACAAGAGGAGTAAATTGGATCCAAAGAGCATTAAATGCATATTCCTTGGCTATGGTGAGTCAGGAGAGATGGGCTATCG
Source organism: Lygodium microphyllum (assembly GCF_053477565.2). NCBI lineage: Eukaryota > Viridiplantae > Streptophyta > Polypodiopsida > Schizaeales > Lygodiaceae > Lygodium > Lygodium microphyllum. The sequence continues at coordinate 87,364,497 of NC_141153.1, read as the reverse complement.
CCTATGGGATCTGCAGGTGCGGAAAATAGTACGCAGCCATGATGTCGTCTTCCATGAAGACAAGATGCACAGGCAGCCTGAGAAGGTGGTTGAGATCCGCAGAGTGATCTTTCAGGAGGAGCCTAAAGCTCCAGCACAGCCAGTAGTACAGCCTACAGCAGTTCCTCCACAGGGCCAGGATGTTGGACAGGCAGTTAGACAGGCAGCAGAGCCTGCGGTGAGACGGTCTGCTAGAGATAGACGTCCACCTGACATATTTCAGCCCTCTATGCATTATGTTTTGGTTACAGATGCAGGAGAGCCTTTCACTTATGATGAGGCTATGCGCAGGGGTGACAGTCACTCCTGGGAGAGGGCTATGCAGTCTGAGATAGACTCCCTGCATAAGAATGAGACTTGGGATTTGGTTGCCTTGCCTAAGGGCAAGAAGGCTTTGCCATGCAAGTGGGTGTACAAGCTGAAAAGTACCCCTGGACACCCCAAGCCGGCATACAAGGCTAGATTGGTAGCAAAGGGTTTTAAGCAGGAACATGGTGTGGACTTTGATGAGGTCTTCTCTCCTGTGGTTAAGATGACCACCCTGCGCTTAGTCTTGGCTTTGGTTGCACAGCTTGACTTAGATCTATATCAGATGGATGTCAAGACGGCTTTTCTACATGGGGACTTGCATGATGAGATCTATATGGATCAGCCTAAGGGCTTTGCAGAACCTGGCAGGGAGCACCTAGTGTGCAAGTTGAAGAAGAGCTTGTATGGCTTGAAGCAGGCACCTAGGGAATGGTATCATAAGTTTGATGCCTTTATGCAGTCACAGGGCTACAGCAGGAGTGCTATGGATCCGTGTCTTTACACGAAGAAAGCCCGTGATGGCAGTTTGCTTATCTTGGTACTCTATGTTGATGATATGCTGATAGTAAGGAAAGCTCATGATGAGCTAGATGCTCTTAAATCTCAGCTGAAGAAGAGCTTTGAGATGAAGGATTTGGGACAGGCCTCACATATACTTGGGATGCGCATTAAGCGCGATAGGCATCAGGGACTTTTGTATCTCTCACAGCGGGAGTACATTCATAAAGTCCTTGAGCGCTTCCGCATGCAGGACGTAAAGCCTATTGGCTGTCCATTACCTTCTTATGTGAAGGTATCACAGGTCGATTGTCCACAGACAGATGAGCAGAGGGCCGAGATGGCCAAGATCCCTTATGCTTCAGCCGTGGGCAGTTTGATGTATGCCATGATAGCCACTCATCCAGATATTGCGCATGCAGTTGGTGTTGTGGCACGCTATATGGCTACACCTAGCAGCAGACATTGGGATGCCGTGAAGGGTATCATGAGGTACCTGAAGGGCACAGCAGATATGTGTATTTGCTATGGCAGCCAGGATACAGGGGTCGTGGGGTACACTGACTCGGATTATGCAGGACATGCAGATAGTAGGAAGTCCACTTCTGGCTATGTATTCACCTATGCTGGAGGGGATGTCTCTTGGATGTCCAGGGTTCAGAAGTGTACGGCTTTGTCTACCACTGAGGCCGAGTATGTTGCAGCCACTGAGGCTTGCAAGGAGGCCATATGGTTAGGCCGTCTAGTTGCTGACCTTGGGATTGATGCTACACCTACACTGCATTCGGATTCTATGAGTGCCATTCAGTTGGCTAAGAATCCGGTCTTCCATGCGAAGACGAAACACATTGAGGTGAGGTATCACTTCATACGTGGTGTCGTGGAGGACAGGTCTGTTGACCTTGTCAAGATCTCCACTGACGAGAATCCTGCAGATCTGCTCACAAAGAGCCTCACTATTGAGCGCTTTGCCTTCCTCAGGAGGTTGATGGGCGTTGGATGAGATGTCGCCTTTCCTCATCCCTTGTACCTATGTACATTTGTACTGTCTTTTGTTTTTCTTTTCTCTCTCACTAGGGCAGATTCGCCTTTAAGTGGGAGGTTGTTGGGGGTAAAGGTGCCTCCGCCGTGCCGCCCCGTGTATTACTACACTGACAGTACCTGCCATTGCACACTGCAGGTGGCGGGCGCCCGTCACGTCACTTTATTCTTTATTCTTTTAGTGACAGTTTGAATAAAGGAAGGCCCGGTCACACATTGTGACTGTTGGAGTTCCCATTTCTTGTCTCTCTCTTTCTTGCTCTTGCTCTCTCGCCATAGCTCGCGTGCAAGCTTCGATCCTTCTCACCTTTCAGCTGATACAAAAATCCACAAAAAAACGCATCACAACTCTCACCCTACCCCTTGACAAAATCAAGGTATGAAAACCCACAAGGGATAGACCAAGCATAATCTAACAGAAATCTAGAGCGAGTCTTTAACCAATTGCTCGAACACGGACTGGCTAAAAAGCCTATCAAAGAGGTCATCCTAGTAGTGGTATGTACTACCTGCCCAACTTAGGACAACTGGACCAAGATTTTCTACTAGGCGAGGACTCCTACAGCATGGGCATCACATTTTTCTTGTAACAAATTTTCTTCCCAAGGTTTCTATACTCGAGTGTATAAAAAGGAGAGAGTTGAGCGTAGAGTGATCCAAGGAGAACATGGCATTGGTCTTAGGTCCTGACTCAGTACCCAAGAACCTACCAAGCTCTCGCGAGGTGACACTTAATCCTTTTCTAACGCTCACTTTTATTTTTTCTCCACCTTTCCTTTCTTTTCTCTTTTGCTAGCTGCTACCCCTAGGAAGACAATTGCCCAGGCCTCTGCAAGGCGAGAATCGACTACTTGTAGGATTTTTCTTTCTTTTTCGTTTCCTTTTCTTTCTGATTGAGGGGTTAGAACCCCTTTTTACACACCTCTGTAATTTAAAAAAAAAGATAGATTCTGAACTTGCTCTTCTCTTGAATACTTGAGCAGGCTTCTCTAACTACCTTACACTAATAGGGATTCCTAGGACAACTGCCTAACAAGTGGGAAGGACAGGGTTACAAGGATTACCCTCTAGCACATATCTTTATCGCATGAAAATGTCCTAACAAGAGGTAGACAGCTACTTAGATCTCCCTAGATATACCTAACCAACCCTAGGACTTCATGCCTTGATTGCGGGTCCCTTACAAACGAAAAGAAATTAACCCCTACATACACATATAACATTATCTACTTAAGGAAAAAAGACTCGGAAAGGGGATGATACTACTTGGAATAGCCATAAAAAGCTCCTCCGCAGCAAAGGCTCCCTCCAATGACTTTGTCAACTTGTGTGATACAATCACTAAAATAGAAACCCATTAAACCTACCTGCACTAAACATACATATGGCCCTCTTGGCCTAAAGAAATATCATAGTTCACACCTAACAAAACTGGCCCTCTTGACCAAAAGAAATAAAGCATGTAAACTCAACCCTCTTGGCCTAAGGAAATCAAGCATTAAAACCCTAAAAAGGACTGGCCCTCTTGGTCTAATGGAATAAAACACAATAGCTTGTATATATCCCCCCTTGTGGTTCCTTGCTAATAGACAACAAGATGCTCCTTCCCAAGGAGGAAATATGGCTCTTGCCCTACACTAAATGCATCAGATTGTGACCCATGCCTCCTGCATAAATAGCAAGAGGTGTATGCATAACGTGTCATCTGACCAACCTATGGGTCCAAGATAATAAAGGAAAATGGGTCTCAGCCACTCTTTGCATCACCCATACTAACCATTGCCTGCCATATAGGACATGTTCTGATAAAAGGCCCTATAATCGAGCGGGTCCTATCTAATCATTAATAGAGATGTCCGAACTGGGACCATGGTTGAAGAAAATATCTTCTTTCATAAGCAAAGTTTGCTAATGAGTCTGCAAACTGATTCCAATAACGTGAAAACAGTTGAAAAGACACTCTCTCAAACCCATCGAGTAGGGTCATAGCAGTGCGATAATACATAGAAAGAATGGGATTTTGTACTGTGTAAGTCCCATCTAGCTGGTTCAAGACTAGCTAGGAATCTCCTTTTACTAACAACCAACAGATACCACCTCTCTTAGAAATATTTAGTCCCATGATTAAAGCTTTGTATTCTGCCATGTTATTGGTAAAGCCAACCTCGAGATAAACAACTAATTTCATCACAATACGTCGGGGATCTCTAATAACTATCCCTATACTCCCTTTCTTGTTGGGACCCTAGGACACTCCATCAAAATATAATTTCTATATCCAGAATGGATTCACACAACTAGCCATCGTCACCTCTACTCATAATTATGATAATCAAAATTTAGCATATTCAGAGGATGCAATAAAGGCTCCATCCCACCTTCTTTGTTGAATATAACAGGGATGCTTGTCAAAATTGGTAAGTAGTGATGAGAGAAGACTTTGATTTCCTAGACAAATGATCCATCCTCTTGCTCAATCACTTTATATCCTTTACTCCACCAGATAAGCTTTCCTTGATGATATCGTTGCTTCAAGTATGGATGTTCCAAGTAAGGAATTAGCCACCCCATCAACCTCTTTCATCTCTTGCAGGTTCTTGCTCAGCCTAGCATTCACTTGCAATGCATTTATTTCATTAGTGCATTTAGAGATAACAAGGTTTAATCTTATTAAGATTAACCTTATTTTTAAACTAAACTCCCTCAAGATCAATCAATAATGCCGTGGACTTATTTTCCCCTATTCTTACAATTTTGTAGGGACCGTCCCATTTGGGCTCAAGTTTTCCTGGAAACAATTCTCTACGTGCGTCATAAAATAGAACTAACTGTTCCTTCTTAAAGGTATATTTCTTCGCTTTTAAATCATGCAGCTGCTTCATTTGACGCTTAGCCACTTCTTGGTGCAACAAGCTTTGCAATTTGAGCTCATCTAAGTGGGCTAGAGTTGTAAAGCACTCAAAGAGAGCATCCTTGTCACCCAAAGAATGATTGATTGTGAATCTTATAGTCGAAAACTCAATCTCTAAGGGAAAAACACGCTCCTCCCCATAGACTAGCTTGAAAGGGGTGTGGCCAATGGCTTGTTTAAATGTCGTGTTACATGCCCACATTACCACATATAGTTTCTTATCCCAATCTTGCTTCTTTTTTGATACTATTTTCGATAGAATACCCACAAGATACTTGTTATTACTTTAACTTGCCCATTCACCTGTGGGTTATAAGGAGTCATCCTATGTGCTTAATTTGCCACGCTTCAGTCCAGCAGGCTTTTGATCACCTTGTTTAGGAAATGGGTTCGTGGTCCAATACTAATTCTTTTGGTAGACCAAATTGGCATATAATCTGCTCTAATAGGAAACTAGCAGTCTCCTTTGCGTCGTCCTTCCTTGTCACTCGTGCTTCTGACCACTTTGTAAAATAGTCAGTCACCACTATGATGTATCTCTTCTCTGTGTAGAAGATGACGGGGTAATAGGACCCACAAAGTCGATGCCCCACTTCTCAAATGGAAGTATAGCCATAATCGGAGTAAGTGGTCGCTTTCTATTCTCCCTATTGTCATGTCATTGACAAGTATCACATCTCTTAACATACTCGAATGCATCTTGGAAAATGGATGGCCACCAATATCCGGATCTTAAAGCTTTTTGGATCATCAGCCGTCCAACAAAATGCCCTCCACAAGCAGAGTCACGTCACTCTTCTAAAATGAATGGAACCTCATTAGGCATCACACATCGGCGATAGATATCATCAAACCCCTGCCGATAGAGTGCTCCTGCGATCAAGGAAAATTTCAAAGCTTGTTGTCTGATTTTTCTCTTTTTTGCTTTTGATAAACCAGCTCCAGCCTCTCTTGTTGATAGGTAATGCGTGATTGCAGCATACCACGATGGAACGGAGTTCATATCAATTTTAAACATTTCCTCAATATCACTTTCTTAAACTGAAGTCTCTTTCGGCTCCCGAAAATCTACAAGGCATTCCACAATACCATGCAGCTTCGGCGGCTTACTCCCAATCTCATAATCAAATTCCTACAAAGTGATTAACCACTTTGCTAAATAATCAGGCGGTTGTAGCTTATTCATTAGCTACCTAAGCCCCTCTGCCTTTGTACCTAAATTTTTTAGTTGCAAATACCATTGCAAGACACAACTTCTCCATATAGGTATAGTTGATTTCTGATATGCCCAACTTTTGACTAGAAAAAGCGATCAGGTGTGATATCATTTTTCCTCCCAGATTTGGGATAAACAACAGCTGATACTATGCATGGTGGCTACTGAAAATATGTAGAATACTTCTCTCCTTTTAGGTGCTTTTAAAACTAGTGCTTTTACTAGCTCCTATTTCACATAATCAAAAGCTACCTTACAAGGGTCACTCCATTTGAATAAACAACTAAAAGATAATAGAATGGTATGAACAACTAGGTTGGGAGGAATACCACTCAGCTCATCATAATTCCAAGAAAAAATGTCGCGAAACTCTTGGATAAGGGACACATAGTCCTCCCTTTCTTCCATACTGAGCATGGTCCCTAATTTAATTGGCCGCAGATCATTTGGCATACCAAGATCAAGCCCAATCATATCCACATCTCTTATTCAATCTTGAGCTTCTATTGGCTCATTTAGAGTTATTTGATAGATTTCCTCTGTAGTGGACCCTTCTTTTGATTCATCACTCGATGACGTCTCACTAGCAAATACATATTCTAACGTCTCTAATTCCGTAGAGGATAGAGGAGCTCTCTCGCTTTGAGGGGACTCCGGGTATGCATCTACTACCACACGATTGGCACCTCTGCCAAAAATCAAATGACCAATAGGTATATCAACTTGATAGTCGGATTGTAAGATCCATGGCCTTCCTAACAATACTTGATAGCTTGGCCGTCTTGCGAACCTAATAACCCTAAAGTCCACAGTGCAATACACACTCACGACGGTCATGAGGACTTTGGTAATACAACCTTCAGGTTGTCTTAAACTGTCATCACTCATTTGCAGAATTGTGGAGGTGTATTTTTGGATTGATAGACCCAGTCTCTCCATCAATTCTGAACTCATGATGTTAACAGATGATCCTATATCTACGATAGCATGCTCCACTGGTATTCCATCAACGTAGGCTGCAACCCTTGGGCGATGTCTTTCAGCATTCTCCCACCAATAATCTCCTACTCATGTTATGCCCAAAGGCTCTATGATATACCTAGAACGTAGGATCTTTTAAATTTCTTGTGCACTCCTGGAGACAACTTAATCAGTTGCAAGAGATTCACGTCTAGTTTAACTTCACAAAGAGAGATTGCCAAATCGAATTTGTGATAATTCGCTAGAGCTCTCTTTTCTCGTCAAACCATTCTCTCTTTTGGTCGTTGAACTAGCTTTGGTGCTTCCTTCTTAGCTTTTGCCCTCCTTCCTAGAAATTCTTTATCCTTCTTGGCATCGGCTTTACTCTCTATGGGTTTTAAAGGTCCCCCTTCCATGTTGGGGTTAAGGACTTGAGTTCCTTTGTCATCTTACTTAGGGTTTCCATTGACATGTTTTACATGAACTTTTCCTAGCTTCTGTACCCTTTTGACCTCTCATAATGGCCCACAGATTAGAAGCTTTAGTGCCATTAACCCGTATAGCCTCAATGAGGCTAACTCCACTGCCACTAGGCAGCTCCTCTACAGTAGCCTTACCTCTTTGAAGTATTTGTTTCGGCCCACCATCTTGCTAAAGATTGTTTCCTTGCATGTGATGGTTAATAGGTCTTGATTGTCTACTACATTGCTGGAGAGAGCTAATCTTACTCCAAGAGGTGGTAGTCAAATGGACGGACTTCCCACATATGTCACATTTGATGTTTGGACAATTTCTAGGGTAGTAATGGATGCCACACCATTTACAACTAAATCTTGAGGGTGCACCCTCTTTAGGGCATCTACTTCCTATTAGATTTTGTTGTTTTTAAAGGAAATTAATACCAATGGCTATTTGTCGATATTATTCGAAAAGCATGTTAGTGTAGTGCTTCATCATATCCTTGACTTCTCAAAGGACATTCGATGCACTTGACTCATAGCCATGATCATCTATTCGTCGTTCCATTGGCCTAACAATTTGATTGGGCATTGGTTGCTGACTCACAAGAACAATGCTAGGGTTTGATGCTTGGCCTCCAACATTTGGTGGAGCCATTTGACTAGCCGTAGGCATAGTCATAATGGGAGGAGCTGGCAATAAAGTCACATTTTGGACCATGCTTCCTCTCACATTTGAGTTAGTCATAGCTACCCCTTGACTTCCATTGCCATTGGTCAATGCCAGATTATTTCCTGAAACTAGACCCATAGTAAGATTGGTTTGAGAGGCATAGGCCGCTTGTAGTCGGGATTCTACTTCTTGTGCTCGTCTAATGGCAGTGTCTACATCTGAAAAAGTGACACTACTCAGCTGCACATGAATATTGAAATCCAAAGCATGCAAAAAATATGCAGTTGGGATAGGGATAGAGGCTTGCAATTCGTAAATAGTAATGTTATAGCTATTCCCAAAGTTTGAAATCTTTTCCCTTTCTGAGTACTAATGCTTGTAAGTAGCTTGAATTACAAAATATGATTGGAATGTCGATTAGAAAAATACAATCATAGTTTTGGATGGTCATAGTTGGTACTTGCATGGTAGTAACTTAATATATTCTTCTATCAACTATGTTTTGATTAAAGAATGCATTGGTTTTTTTTTTGTCTTTAGGGTTCAGTATTTCTAGCGTCTTTGTAAGTGAGATTGGGATGAAAATCGGATCTCGCATCGACACCACATGCAATATGCATTAGGTGGTAAGGTTCTTACCTTGAGAGCGGAGTTTTGAGCCCAGGATGTGCCTAAAATTTGCCAAAAAATCCGGAATTTAAAGCCGGATGCCCAGGATTTTTCAGAGCTCGAATTGGATGACGGACGAGGAAGTGGCCACAAATTGGTCAAGATACGAAGAGATGGACAAGTTTGTGACCAAAAGGGGTGGTGCCCTTTGGGTGCTCTATCTCCTTGTCAAAGTTTGTGATTTATTGCTTTTTCTATATGAAAATATGAAAGAATGACCCTTTATACATGTGCAACGAAAGCAATACCTAAACGTAGGGGGTTGGGAGGTTTGAATGGTGTGATTTGCGTTCTGATTGTTGCTGATTTTTTGATGCATTTCATGTCATAGAGTTCATGTATGTTTATTAAGAGGATAGTAGCACGAGTGTTATCTCGGTGCTATCCTTTCATTGCCGCAATGCGTTAATGAATAAGCATAAAAAGCCTTGTTGTGCACAAGCACGTTGCTGATTTGAAAATGATGTTTGAGCACTTTAGAACCATTCACTTTGCATGTGCATGTAAAGCAAGGTATCAAAGAATAAAAAACTGGATACATAGCACCTATTTTCAATGACAATGACCCACGGTTGAGTGTGGCAAGGCATCCCAAGCTGTAGGGTAGACGTTCGTTTCTTGGGGGATTATTTAGTAAGGAAACATGGTATATCTCCTGGATTTAGAAATGAAGAGTGGAGTTTGTTTGTTTGTTTTACATGTTGAGCAACGCATCAAGGGGCCAATCCCTGTGATGTAGGATAGCTGCAATGGGGCCGTGGTGTTTCTACCCAGAGGTTGCCTCCCATGTATGTGATTATTGTGGTATTTATTGCCAATGTGTAAGGGTTCTCCCTCTGAGGAGTTTATAGAAAAAGGGAAACGTTGGACTACAAAACTATAAAACTATAAACACATGGATTAGGCTTTAGGGCAGTTTGTCCTTAAGCAGTAGATAGATGCTCATGGTCCGCGAGGCCGTGAGGGTGTGTTTGTCTGTTATGAGCATGAGGTCCGACTAGTGCCATAGTCAGTGCTGGCCCATTTCAGGTCCCATTAGTGGTGCGTCTGCCGAGAGCTGCCAATAAGTGGTGGTTCTCTAATCTAGGGTTTTAGGGACCAAAAAAGTTGGTTTATATCCTCTGACAAGGACTGTCAAGCCGAAATACAAAAAGCAGAACATGCTGAGAGGGCTAGACGGCGGTTGGAGATTGTAAGTCGCTATTCTCCTCAAAGGAGTAGCCCGATACGCATAAGAGGCAGTGGTCTTAGTAACCCAACTGCTGCACATAGTCCTTTAGGTGCAGGAGGAAGCGTAAGTTCTTCCTCTCTTCCATCAAGTCAACCCACTTCAAGTGGGGGTGTGATTCCATTAGTTTAAACTCCTAGTGTTAATCCGATTGTTGTCATGGCACAACCCATTGCAATTCCTGCAGGGATGCCGGATCTGCCAGCTTTAGGAGTTCCTTTGCCCATTTTTAATGGGTTAGCTGAAGAAGATGCGGAGTTTCACATTTGTGAATTCCAAAGATTAATGTTTAATTACCGTATCCAAGATGAGGGACATCTTATGATGTTCTTTAACATGACATTAAAAGGAAGGGCTATGGTATGGTATCATAGCATAGAGACTGGAATCATCACTACAATCGACCAATTTTATGCAGCTTTCCGAGGAGAATATGCCCCTGAAAGAGGTGGCCAATATTGGGTGCGTGTTTTGAATGTAACACGCCAAGACCCCCATGAGAGTGTGAAAGCCTATGCCAAGAAGCTTAAGGAAGTGTTTCGTAAGTTACAAACTTACATTTCCATTCCGCTGGCTGCCCAATTGCAATACTTCTTGCATGGATTGGATTTCAATATTCAGGTACAATTGAGCAGTGTGGCTTTGGCTGATATACACACCGCCATCACGCGGGCAAAAGGAGTAGAGTCACGATTACAAATGGCCTACTCCTCTCGAATAAATCTTAATGTGGGTTTAGTACCTGGAGGCAATTTACCATTGATAAATGGAAGTCAAGGGATGCCTATGAATAACCCTAATGGGAGAGGAAGCGTGGTTCAAAATGTACCTTTGCTGCCAGCTTCTCCCAGTGTGATTATGCTTATGGCTAGTCAGTTGGCTCCACCAAATGTTGGAGGCCAAGCTTTGAACCCTAATGTTGTTCATGTGAGTCAACAACCAATGCCCAATCAAATTGTTAGGCCAATGGAACGACAGTTAGACAATCAAGGCTATGAGTCGAGTGCCTCTAATGTCCTTGGCAAAGTTAAGGATATGATGAAGCATTACATGGACATGATTTTTGAACAATATCAGCAAATAGCTGTTGACATCAATTTCCTGAAGAAGCACTAGAATCTGATAGGGATTCGACGCCCTAAAGAGGGTAGTCCCTCAAGATTCAGCTGTAAGTGGTGTGGCGGACAACATTTCCCTAGAAACTGTCCAAATGTTAAATGTGATATTTGTGGGAAGTCGGGCCACTTAGCCACTACCTGTTGGAGTAAGATTAGTTCCCTCTAACAAGGGAGTAAATAGCCAGATCCAGTTAATCATAGGGCGCAAGGTAATAACCTGCAGAAAAATGATGGATCAAGACAAATATTGCAAAGGGAAAAGACCACTATAGAAGAGTTGCCACAAGGCAATGGAGTCAGCCTTATTGAGGCTGTACGCGTCAATGACGCTGAAACCTCTAACCTACAAGCTGTGACAAGAGGCCAAAAGGCAAAAGAAGGTGATAAAGATAATGCAAAACCGATCGAGGGAAACCCTAAGCAAGGGGTGTCAAGATTGTGGGAGAGAAGGAAGGAGTCTCTCTTGTAGCTTTCTCACTTGCACAATGGGGGAATACACACACAGCTGGAGGCTGAAAATAGTTTTCCTCTTCTTAGTTGTGTAAGCCAAAAAGAACACTAGTACAGAGAAATAGAAGAACCCTATATATGAGTCTCAAACCAAACTCAACAAACTAAGGTGGCATACTAACTGAGCCACGAACTAGAGTAGATAAGGATAGCTGTCATCTAGCTATTATTCATGGGCGGTGTACCAACCTCATCTACAACTAACAAGTCGGTGACATAAATGCACAACGGTTACCCTGGCATATCACGAGTGGAGCTCTATATCTCAACACTCCCACTCGAGCTCAATCCCAATTCCTGCACACCAAGTAGGTCTCTGAACTTGCGCAGCTTCTCTGCGCCCAATGCCTTCGTGAATATGTCAGCTACCTGATCCTCTGTGCTTGTGCTTTATTCTAGCATGATAGACTGGGTTATTTGCCAAGTGTATACTGCTCATGTTGTCACAATAAATGACAACTGGCCCATCTGTAGGCTGATGCATATCATAAAGTAGCTTATGCAACCAAGCTACCTCACATGCAGCCATTGCTACACCCCTATACTCAGCCTTTATGCTCAACAAGGCAACTGTAGGCTGTTTCTTGCTACTCCAAGTGACTGCATCACTCCCAAAAGAGAACACATATCCACTGGTAGATCATCTATAAGAAATACTACTAGCCCAATCAGCATCAATGTGTATCCATGCAACTGTATCTGAACCCCAGTCTCATAAAATAGTCCATACTGTAATGTGGACTTCACATACCTAAGTATGCATCTAGCCGCATCCAAATGCGATTTCCTTGGAGCTTGCATAAACTGACTTACCAATCCAACAACATAGCTCAAATATGGCGTGGTAATAGTCATATAAATCAAACTTCCTACTATTCGTCTGTATATAGTAGGGTCTTCGAGAAGCTCACCTACATTTGCACTCAGCTTCATATTCTGCTCCAAAGGAACTGAAATAGGCTTACAGCCTGTCATCCCATATTTGGACAGCATGTCCAATCCATACTGCCTCTGCAAGAGCCGTATCCCACTTGGTGATCTAATCACCTCAATGCCCAAGAAATAACGCAGCTCTCCCAAATCCTTCATCTCAAACTTCTGCTTCAATAGCATTTTCACATGAAGGATATCTTCATCACTATCACCTGTGATAATCAAATCATCAACATAAATGACAAGCAGCATAATACATTTCTCTATTTTTCTCACATAAAGTGAGAAATCTGCCTTGGAAATTTGAAAGCCAATAGTGACAAGATACTGTCCTATCTTGTCAGACCATGCTCGAGGTGCTTGTTTCAAGCCATACAAGGCTTTCTTCAACTTGCAAACAAACTCAGGATGAATAGTATGCACATAACCTGGTAGCTGCTCCATATAGACCTCTTCTTGCAAATCACCATGCAAGAAGGCATTCTTTACATCCATCTGATGTAAAGACCATCCCTTTGATGCATCCATAGCAATGATTGCTCTTACGGTTGCCATCCTTGCAACCAGACTGAATGTTTTTTCATAATCAATGCCATATGTTTGTGGATACCCTTTGACTACTAATCTTGCCTTATATCTGTTCACAGGAGCATCTGCATTGTGCTTCACCTTATAAACCCACTTACAACTAATTGCATTCTTATCTTTAGACAAAGGTACCAATTCCCATGTAGCATTTGCCTCCAAAGCATCCATTTCTTCATCCATGGCTTTCTCCCATTTTTCTTTTCCCATGGCTTGCTCAAAAGAAGAGGGTTCTGGTTCCTGTATCACTTTGACTATATATGCATAATGAATGGCTGTAAATCCATCATATTTCAGCCTATCCACAAGATACCTAGCTCTGGTAGACCTATGCAAAGTAGGCTCACTTCCAGGTGCTCTCAAAACATCCATGGCCTTCCTTACTCAAGGTGTAACAATAGAAGGAATACCCAACTCATCATCAATGATCTGTTTTGAGCCATTGGATTCACCATCCACATAAGAGTGACCTGCATTCACATCAAACATGGGTTGATCTACCTTCTCTTTTCCTTTTCGTGATACCTGCGTACCACTATCTACATTGCTTTGAGGAGATTCTCCTGATCTCAATCTGTCTGTCCACGGAAAAGAATGTGAACCACTGCTAGAGGACACTCCAGGTCCACTAATATCTTGTGATTGCTATTGTGAACTCTGTGCAGCATTACCATTTTGTACATCTACATTATCAATCACATTTACTGGTTTATACCAGCTACTCATCTCATAAAAAACAATATCTCTGCTCACTGTAAACTTACGAGTAGAAGGGTTGTAGCATCTATACCCTTTCTACTGCAGAGAGTAACCAATAAAGATGCACTTCTCAGCTTTTGGATCAAACTTGGATCTCAACTCATCTGGCACATGAACATAGACAATGCGACAAAAAATTTTCAAATGAGAAATATCTGGTTTCCTACCAATATACCTGTCCTCTGGAGTCATGCCATGTATTGCTGCAGTGGGAATCCTGTTCATTATGTAGACTGCTGTAGCAACTGCCTTAGCCCAGTAAAAATCTAGCAGGTCTTTTTCCTTGAGCATGGCACGAGATATCTCTCCAATATGCATGTTTTTTCTTTCTGCAATTCCATTTTGTTGTGGGATATGACTACATGAATATTGCTACTTTATGCCATGCTCCTGCAGGAACCTTGCAAACTCATTTGAGAGGTACTCTCCCCCTCCATCTGACCTTAGGCATTTTATTTGCAGGCCTGTTTCTTTTTCAACCATAGCTTTAAGAGTTTTGAAATGCCCAAACACTTCACTTTTCTTTTTCATAAAATACACCCAAACTTTTCTGCTACAGTCATTAATAAAAGTAACAAAATAATGATAGCCTCCAATAGATGCAACTTTAGTAGTCCACACATCAGAGTGGATTAATTCCAATGGCTTCTTACTCTCTTGAACATGTCTAGGAAAAGGTTTCCTTGCCTGTTTTCCAGCTTCACATACCTTATGCATTTTTGCAACATTGAATTTAGGCAATCTTGCAACAATATTTTGGGCTTGCATTGATTTAAGTCGTTGTACATTAACATGACCAATGCATTTATGCTAGATATCAATATCTGCAACTACACTAGTCCCATGTGCAAACATTGCTACACTCAATTCAGGCATGTCTGCATCCAACGTAAACATTCTGCCCTTCTTCTTTCCTTTTGCTATCAAGCGACCTTTATTTTTCATATCCTCAACAAAGCATCCATGAGGATTAAATCTGACCTGGAAGCCCTGCTCAACCATTTGACCAACAGAAACCAGGTTCTTGGTGATATTCGGGATATGAAATACATCCGACATGTATTTCTTTTTCCCATCCTGCATAGACAAAGGAATTTTTCCAATGTGCACAATAGGATGTGCAGTATCATCACTAGTCTCCACAAATCCTGGTTTTTCCATTTTCCTTGCATCCTGCATCCATTCTGCATGACCTGTCATGTGGTTTGATGCACCTAAGTCAACATACCACACATCATTGCTTTCTTCTGCACTTGTCATAGAATTGGTCATGTGTTGCACCATAAACAAATGCTCATTTCTGTCATCACCCTGTCTACTAGAAGATGCATAATTCCCTTGTTGCAATTTTCCATTCATGATGTCATTCTGCTTTTTATAGCAGTCTTTAGCCATATGACCCATTTTACCATAGTAGTAGCATTCAACATTGTTGGTTGCATTTTGGCCTCTTTGCTATCCACCACGACCTCTTTGGCTCCCCCTGCCTCTAGAGTTACCATGTTCTCCTCCATAGGACTGGTTTTCTTGAGTTTGCTGCATATTCTGATTTCTACCACGGCCTCCAGATCGGCCTCCTCTACCTTTGCCTCTACCTCTTCCAACATTTGAGTAGAAGATAGCGTCTTTTGAAGTTCCTCCTGAAGAAGATGCACCACCATTTCTCTGCTCCTCAGAAATTAGAAGAGCAATCAACTCCTTAAAATCAGGAAATCTTTCACGGACGGAAATGGATGTTCGAAACTGTGCATAATCCTTTCCTAGACCATTCAAGGTCACAAAAACTAAATCATCATCTTCCACTGGCGACCCAATGGAAGCAAGTGCATCTGCAATCTTCTTCATCTTCATGTGGTAGTCATTGATGCTCATACTTTCTCTTTGCACATTGTGCAACTCTTGCTCGAGCTGCATTTTCCTGGCTTGCGTATTTGTGCTCTACATTTTTGACAAAGTATCCCGTGTCTCCTTTGGCGTACTTGCATCCTGAATATGCACAATCATAGAGTCTGAAATACTGATAGACAGCCAGTACATAACTTTTTTGGCTCTCTCATGCCATCCTTTAAATGCCTGCATTTGCTGTTGATTGGGAACATCAGGAAGAATTGGTTCTTCTTCATTTCCTGCAACGAATTCCCAATATCCTTTTCCCATAAGGAAATTCGTCATTCTAAACTTCCATGCTTGGAAGTTGTTCTTGTCAAGCTTTTCACTAACAATCTGTGAAAGAGAATCAGACGCCATTACAGAACACTGCAAAGAATTCTGTCACTGCAAAAAACACAGCTTCAGCCTCACAAGGGAAAATCTGCAAAACTGACGAAAGTGGTTTTGACCACACAGTCACTTTCTACTAATGATTTTGCATCAACAGGAAACAAGGATGATTCTGTAACTCCCAACGTCTTTGCGCACAGGCATATGATGCAATTTCTACGGTAAATTTTCACCGACTTGTAGAACAGTGGTCGCACAACAAAAAACTGGGCCTTTTCCTGAGTGCGTGTGGAAAACTTCCGCCTCCAAAACAGGCCCCAAAATGGCCTCGAATTAAAAAAATAGGGCAATCGAGGGCTAAAGCCCCGGCCCGTAGCATATACTGCCCTCTTGCTACACCGCGAAGGGTGTCTCAATATGAGACAATGCACTCTTGCACTTTCCGGTTGTGCTACTTGCAGAGACTTGCTTCGAAACTCGAAAAATGAAAGCAGCACTGGTCCTCTTACCAGAACACTGCGAACTTGGTTTGCTTTCTTGAGCTCCTTACCACGAACTAGGCTTTGATACCATGTCAAGATTGTGGGAGAGAAGGAAGGAGTCTCTCTTGTAGCTTTCTCACTTGCACAATGGGGGAATACACACACAGTTGGAGGCTGAAAACAGTTTTCCTCTTCTTAGTTGTGTAAGCCAAAAAGAACACTAGTACAGAGAAATAGAAGAACCCTATATATGAATCTCAAACCAAACTCAACAAACTAAGGTGGCATACTAACTGAGCCACGAACTAGAGTAGATAAGGATATCTGTCATCTAGCTATTATTCATAGGCGGTGTACCAACCTCATCTACAGCTAACAAGTCGGTGACATAAATGCACAACGGTCACCCTGGCATATCATGAGTGGAGCTCGATATCTCAACAAGGGGATAATGGGACACAAGTCCTGAATCCTAGCATGGAAGGTGGACCTCTAAGGCCTGTTGACAAAAAAGTCGAATCTAAGAAGGATGAGGAAGTGCCAAGAAAGAAGGCAAGAGCTAAAAGAGAAGCACCAAAGCTGGTCCCGAGACCAAAAGAAAGAATGGTTTGGTGAGAAAAGAGAGCTTTGGCTACCTATCATGATTTTGATTTGGCAAGTTCTCTTTGTGAAGTCAAACCAGATGTAAACCTCTTACAGTTGATTAAATTATCTCCAAGAGTATTCAAGGAATTCAAGAAGATCTTGTGTATTGGGTATATTGTAGAACCTTTGGGCATAGCACAAGTAGGGGAAGATTGGTTTGATCATGCTGAAAAGAATTTCCCTAGGGTTCTAGCTTATGTGGATGGAATATTAGTAGAGCATGCTATTGTAGACACAGGGCCCTCCATCAATATCTTGAGTTCAGAGTTGATGGAGAGGTTGGGTCTAGGCATCCAAAAAGATAGCTCCACACTTCTTAGAATGGCTGATGATAGTCTAAGGCAACGAGAAGGTTGCGTTACTAAAGTCCATGTTACAGTTGCAAGTGTAGAATGCTTCTTGGACTTTAGGGTGATAAGATTTGCAGGACGTCCTAGCTATCGAGTTTTGCTAGGTAGGCCTTGGATCTTACGAACAGATTGTCAAGTCGATATACCTGTCAGTCGAGTGATTCTAGGTAGAGGTGCTAATCGAGTAATAGTCGATGCTTACCCTGATTCTCCTCAGAGTGAGAGAGCTCCTTTATCCTCTACTGAATTAGAGACAGCAGATGATCTATCTGGTAGTGAGACATCATCCAGTGATGAATCTAAAGAGGGGTCCACTACAGAGGATATTTATCAGATAACCCTAAATGAGCTGATAGAGCCGCAAGATAGGATAAGAGACGCAGATGTGATTGAGTTGGACCTTGGCACGCCGAATGATTCGTGGCTAATTAAATTAGGTTCCACGCTTAGTTCAACAGAAAGGGAGGACTATGTGTCCTTGATTTAAGAATTCTGCGACATCTTTTCTTGGAGTTATGACGAGCGGAGAGGCATTCCTCCCAGCCTGGCCATTCATACTATTCCTGTAAAAGAAGGCAGTAGTCCTGTGCATCAGAAAGTAAGGCATATGCCTTTTGAATTGAGGGATGGGCTATTTGAGGAGTTACAAAAGTTACAAAAAGCTGGTTTAATCTTCCCTATATATCACACAGAATGGTGTTCACCAGTTGTCATCAGGAAGAAGAAAAATAACCAGATCCGATTATGTGTAGATTTTAGAGAGCTAAATAAGCAGACGGTTAAGGATTACTACCCGTTGCCATTTATTGACCAGATTTTGGATCAATTAGCATGTAGGGAAATATATTCGTTTATGGATTGCTTTGCAGGTTACAACCAGATGGAAATTGCAGAAGAGGACAAGTTGAAAACAACTTTTATTATTGTATTTGGTAGTTTTGCGTACCATGTGATGGCCTTTGGTTTGTGCAATGCACCTGGATCATGGCAATGAACAACAGACAAGACCTTTGGTGACATCTCCCCGGATGAGTTGAAAGTATTCATCGATGACCTAGGGGCAGCCACTGTAAGGGAAAAGATGTTGATTATTTTAAGAAAATGTTTTGAGCACTGCAGACAATTTTGTATCGCTCTTAACCCACGGAAGTGTGTTTTTGGAGTGCCTTATGGGCTATTGCTAGGCCATGTGGTCAGTTCAGTAGAATTCACAACTGACCCTGAAAAGATCAAGGTTATAGTCGCTATGAGTCCACCACGCACTCCGAAAGAGGTACATAGCTTTCTGTCATCGATAGGGTACTATCGGAGGTTTATAAATGCCTTGGCAGAAAGGACGTTGCCATTAACGAATTTATTATCCTTTAGCTGTCTATTTGTATGGAGCGACCCTTGTAAGGTAGCTTTCGAGGATGTGAAACAGGAGCTAGTAAAAGCACCCGTTTTAAAAGCACCTAAAAGAGACGAGGTATTTTACATATTCTTAGCAGCTACCATGCATAGTATCAGCTACTGTTTAGCCCAAATCTGGGAGGAAAAGTGGTATCATCTGATAGCTTTTGCTAGTCGAAAATTGGGTTTATCAGAAATTAACTACACCTACATGGAGAAGTTGTGCCTTGCGATGGTCTTTGCGACTAAAAAATTCAGGCACTACATCCTTTATGAGAATATAGTTTTCTATACGAAGGCGAAAGGGCTTAGATTGCTTATGAACAAGCTACAACCACCTGATCATTTGGCAAAGTGGTTAATCACTTTGCAGGAGTTTGATGATGAGATTAAGAGTAAGCCACAGAGGTTGCAGGGTATTGTGGAATGCCTTGTGGATTTCGGGGAGCTAAAAGAGACTTTGGCTGAAGGAAGTGATATTGAAGAAATGTTTAAAATTGATACAGCTTCTATCCCATCTTGGTATGCTGCTATTACGCATTATCTATCAACGGGAGAGACTGGAGCTGGTTTATCAAAATCGGAAAAGAGAAAAATCAGACAACAGGCTTTGAAGTTTTCCTTGATTGCAAGAACACTATATCGGCAGGGTGTTGATGATATCTACCGCCGATGTGTGATGCCTGATGAGGTTCCTTTTATCTTGGAAGAGTGCCATGACTCTGCATGTAGAGGGCACTTCGCGGGACGGCTGACGGCACAGAAAGCTTTAAGAGCTGGATATTGGTGGCCGTCCATCTTCCAAGATTCCTTTGAGTACATTAAGAGATGTGATACCTATCAAAGACATGACAACAGAGAGAATAGGAAATGCCCACTTACGCCTATTATGGCTATCCTTCCATTTGAGAAGTGGGGCATTGACTTTGTGGGTCCTATCATCCCATCGTCTACTACCTAGAAGAGGTACATTATAGTGGCAACTAATTATTTTACCAAATGGTCAGAAGCGCGGGTGATGAGCAGGACAATGCAAAAGAGACTACAAGTTTTTTTTTAGAGCAGATTATCTGCCGTTTCGGTCCACCAAAGGAACTAGTGTCGGACCATGGAACTCATTTTTTGAATAAAGTGATCAAAAGCCTGACTGAAGCTTGGCAAATCAAGCACAATAAAACGACCCCCTATAATCTGCAAGCAAATGGGCAAGTCGAAAGTACTAATAAGCACCTTGTGGGTATCTTGTCTAAAATAGTCTTTGAGAAGAAACGAGACTGGGATAGGAAGTTGTATGTGGCAGTATGGGCGTACAATACAACGTTCAAGCGAGCTACCGGCCATACTCCATTTAAATTAGTTTATTGGGAAGAGTGTGTGTTACCCCTGGAAATCGAGTTGCCAACCATACGGTTTGCAATTAACCACTCTTTGGGAGATGAGGATTCACTCTTTGAACGTTTCACGACCATAGCCCACGTGGATGAGCTGAAGTTGCAGAGCTTGTTACACCAGGAGGTAGCTAAACATCGGATGAAGCAGTTGCATGAATTTAAAGTGAAGAAGTATACCTTTAGAGAAGGGCAATTAGTTCTGTATTACGATGGGCGTAGGGAGCTGTTTCCAGGGAAGTTGGAACCTAGATGGGATGGCCCCTACAAGATTGTCAGGATAGGGAAAATAAGGTCTACGGCTCTACTAGCTGATTTGCAGGGAGTAGAATTTAAAAATAAGGTTAATCTTAATAAGATTAAACCTTATTATTTCTAAGTATGCTAACACAAAAAAATGCATTGCAGGTCCATGCTGGGGCTGACATGAGACCTGGAGAAGAGTTTAAAGCTGGTTGATGGGGCGGTTAATTCCTTATTTGGAGCACCCATATTTGGAGCAGAGATACCATGAGGGGAAACTTATCTGGTGGAGCAAAGGATACAAAGTGATTGAGCAAGAAGACGGAACCTTTTTGTGGGAGATCAAAGTCTTCTGCCATCACTGCTTATGACTGTTGACAAGTATCCCTGTTGAGTTTAATGAAGAAGGTAGGATGGAGCCGTCAGTTCATCCTCTAAAAATGTTAACATTTGACTATTATAATTACGAATAGAGGAGTTCGTGATGGCAAGCTGTGTAAACCCATTATGGATGTATACATTATATTTTGATGGAGCGTCCAGGGGCCCTAATAAAAAAGGGAGTTGGAGTAGTAATCCGAGATTCCCGACGTAGAGTTATGATGAAGTTAGCTGCTTATCTCGGGGTAGGATTCACTAACAATATGGCGGAGTATAAAGCCTTGATTATGGGGGGATGGGACATACACAGTGCGGAATCCCATCCTTTGTATGTATCATCGAACTGCGATGACCCTACTTGAGGAGTTTGATAGAGTATCTCTTTAGCTGATTCCACGTTACTGGAATCAGTTTGTGGATTCACTGGCAAATCTTGCTTATGAAGAAGACCTTTTCTTCAATTGTGGTCCTAGTTTGGATATTGCTATCAATAATGAGACACGACCCGGTTGCTTGTGGGGAATGTTAGCAGATCATGCAATATATGGCAGGCGATGGTTGATATGTGTGATGCAAAGAGTAGCCGAGACCAATCTATCGTTGTTATCCTGGACCCATAGGTTGATTAGACAACATGTTATGCGTACGCCTCTTGCTATATATGCAGGAGGAATGGGTCATAATCTTATGCATTTAGTTTAGGGCTGCGAGTCCTATTTTTCCTCCTTGGAAAGAAGCATATTATTGTATATCTGTACTATTTCGTGGAGGGATGTGTAGATGCTATTTTGTTTTATTTCATTAGGCCAAGAGGGCCCATCAATTTTTTGTAGTGGAATGCTTTATTCCATTAGGCCAAGAGGGCCAGTTGTCTGTTTAGTACAGGTGCGGTTAATGGTTTCTTGTTTTAGTTCTGTGCTAGACAGGTTCGAAGAAGAGCTTGGAAGGAGCCTTTGTTGCATGGAAGCTTCTCGTGGCCCTATCCAGTTTATATTTTGCCTTAACGAGTACCAGTGTTTTTATGCTATATGTGTCTGTGTACTTATAGGGGATTTTCTTTTCTTGTTGGGGACTGGCGTCCAAGGTATGAAGTCCCAGGTTTAGGTTAGGTATGTCTGAGGGAGGTTTGAGTAGTCGTTGCCTCCTGTAAAGACATTGCCAAGTATCGAAAGGCCTATTTTAGAAGGCAGTTCTAGTGACCCTGTTCTGCGAGCCTGCTAGGCAGCCATTCTAGGAGTTCTTGTTAGTTGTGAGGCAGTTAGAGAAGCCTACCAGGAAAAAGATGATGATAAAGAGGAAAAAAAAATCTTGAATATCTCAAAGAAAATATATATATACAAAGGTGTGTAAAAAGGGGTTTTAACCCCTATAAAAATGGAAAAGAAAAGAAATGACAATTTAGCAGCAGTTGATCATCGCCTAGAGAAGGCCTGGTAGGTTCCTAGGGATGAGCCGATGCCTGGTCTTCCTAGGGGTGGTGTCTTGCTGGAAAAGAAGAAAGTAAGGAAGGTTGGAGCAAAAATAAAAGTGAGCATCAAAAAAGGATTAAGTGTCGCCTTGCGAGGGCTTTGTAGGTTCTTGGGTACTGAGATAGGACCTGAGGTCGATGCCCTGTTCTCCTTGGGTCACTACGCTCAGCTCCCTCCTTTTTACACGCCCGAGTATTGGAAAATAAAAACCTAAAAGAAGAAGTGTGCTAAAAGAAAATACTTCTTGATCAGGCTATAGGAGTCCTCGCCTAGTAGGAGCTCCTGGTTGTGTTGTCCTTAGTTAGGTAGGTAGTTCAGACCACCACTTAGGGCGACCTCTTTGATAGTTCTTTTTAGTTTGGCTGTGTTGGAGCAGTAGTCGATTAGTGACTAGCTTCGGACCTTTTATCAGATTATGCTAGGCCTACTCCTTGTGGATGTCATGCCTTGGTTTTGTCAGGGGGTAGGGTGAGCCTTGTGCTGTGTTTTAGTATGTATCTATTTTTGTATCAGATTGATGCTTCCTTTGGTTGTTTTGTGCAGCTCTGTTGTGGGATTTGACGGGCTGAGTCGCCCTATCCCGTGGTTGCCAATGAGAACGGAGTTTTGAGCCCAGGATGTGCCTAAAATTTGCCAAAAAATCCGGAATTTAGGGAAAAAATATTTAACATCGAAGGCGGCGGTTGCAGCTAGAACGATTTTAAGCACCAAGTGAAAGACGGCTTTTAAAAGGCGCCCGAGTGACACTTGTGGATTTTTGATAATTTTTTCGATTGCCGTGCGGGATGTCAGGAGCTACCAGTCAGTGCGGGATCTTAAGCCGGACGCCCAAGATTTTTCAGAGCTCGAATTGGATGCCGGACGGGGAAGTGGCCACAAATCGGTCAAGATACGAAGAGGTGGACAAGTTTGTGACCAAAAGGGGTGGTGCCCTTTGGGAGCCTTGACCCCCCCCAAATTTTATGCAACCAACCAAGATGAAATTGTGGAGAGAGAAGAAGACATGGCGTGAGAAAATGGTGCCATCAGGCGGCCGAAATTTGCGCCCTCTCTCCTCATGAGGGTGCTTCCTGGCTGTGAAGACCCTATCCAACTGACAATGGGGGGCAACTTCTCTCTCTTTTCTGATCATATTGCCGCCCTTCGCTCGTGGAATGGCTGTGTGGATGGGAAGAACATATTCTAGTATTTCTCTCTCCTCCCTCTCTCTCTTCTCTATGGGTTGTTCATGTGTGCCATCTTGATGAAGGAATCCGGGAAGAAGAATGAAGAAAATGGTGAAGGAAATGGATGGAGATGCTGAAGATTGAAGTGCGGCAATGGATTGAGAGAAATGGAGGCTTCGTCTGCTGATTATGCATTCATTCAAAGCATCTCGGGTTATGTAAAAACACGGTATGACCATTTTTATGAGGAAAATGAAGGGTTTTTGATAGTTTATGATGATAATTATGTTCTTATTGGATGAAAATTTGTTTGTGGGCTGCTTGCATTATGATTAATTTCTGTTCATCAGAAAATTTTGGTTTAGCAATGATTTACATGCTTTATTTAATTCTCGTAAACCCGAAATACGGTTTTTAAGTGGCAAAATGGTAGTTTTTCCGTTTTGGGTGGGGGAAAGGTGTTCCCATGGGGGGAATATGGAAGATAAATTGAATGATAGTGTGCTGAAGTGATTGGAATAAGAAAAACCAAAAAATAGCATATTTTATTTCCAAATAAATTAAGAAAATGGAGAAAATAAGGGAAAAAATAGAAATACGTCTTGGAAAAATAAGGAAAAATATAAGAATTGTTTGTGGATGTGTGGTAGTGGTAAAGCATGAGGTTTAGTCTCAGTTTGCTCTATCTCCTTGTCAAAGTTTGTGATTTATTACTTTTTCTATATCAAAATATGACAAAATGAACCTTTACACCTGTGCAACGAAAGCAATATCTAAACGTAGGGGGTTGGGAGGTTTGAATGGTGTGATTTGCGTGCTGATTGTTGCTGATTTTCTGATGCATTTCATGTCATAGAGTTTGTGTATGTTTACTAAGAGGATAGTAGCACGAGTGTTATCTCGGTGCTATCCTTTCATCACCGCAATGCATTAATGAATAAGCATAAAAAGCCTGGTTGTGCACAAGCACGTTGCTGATTTGAAAATGATGTTTGAGCACTTTAGAACCATTCACTTTGCATGTGAATGTAAAGCATGGTATCAAAGAATAAAAAACCTGGATGCATAGCACCTGTTTTTAATGACAATGATCCACGGTTGAGTGTGGAAAGGCATCCCAAGCCGTAGGGTAGACGTTCATTTCTTGGGGGATTATTTAGTAAGGAAACATGGTATATCTCCTGGATTCGGAAATGAAGAGTGGAGTTTGTTTGTTTGTTTTACATGTTGAGCAGTGCATCAAGGGGCCAATGCCTGTGATGTAGGAGAGCTGCAGTGGGGCCACGGTGTTTCTACCCAGAGGTTGCCTCCCATGTATGTGATTATCGTGGTATTTATTGCCAATGTGTAAGGGTTCTCCCTCTGAGGAGTTTATAGAAAAAGGGAAAGATTGGACTACAAAACTATAAAACTATAAACACAGTTTTTATAGAAAAAGGGAAACGTTGGACTACAAAACTATAAAACTATAAACACATAGATTAGGCTTTAGAGCAATTTGTCCTTAAGCAGTAGATAGACACTCCTGGTCCGCGAGGCCGTGAGGGTGTGTTTGTTTGTTATGAGCATGAGGTCCAGCTAGTGCCATAGCCAGTGCCAGCCCATTTCAGGTCCCATCATACCTTTTTCTTATCTTTTTTTTTTCTTCTTCATGCTAGTATATTCAAAGTCCATATGTGATCCTTATGCCAATGAAGAATGAGGATGAAGGGCTACTCGATTCTGGCATTGGACCATGATGATGTTGTTTTTTATCATATTACTAGTAGAGAGAAACAATTCACTCAATGAATTGATGTTGATGGCCATCCCAACGGCCAATCTTGCAATGCCTAGCATGATCTATAGAGATTCAAGAAAACGAGAGGGAGGGTGACATAGCGGGTAGTGTATGCCATATCACTCTATAAATCACTCTCTTTGAGAGACGATTAGGTATGATTTGGGATGTTAAGGAAGGGATGAAGGGTAAGGGAAGTTGTGTGAATTGCAGGATTAGGGAGGTGATAAATAGAAATCTTATCCTCATCATGTCCTCTTTGAGACTTCCTGGACTTATGTGATAGGTTCATCCACTACTTCATCTTTTTCTTCTTCTTCTTCTTCACAAAAAACCAGTGTCCTCCTCTTGCTTCTTCTTGTTGGTCTTCAAAAAACGACCCGAGTCATCTTCCTCCTCTTCTCCTTCTCACAAAAAATGTGTCTTGTTCTTCGTGCTACTATCTTCAAAGTCCACCTTTGATCCTTTATTGAGGGACATGCAAATATGGGATGTGAAAGGGACTCCATTATTGATGGAGGTGAGATTTTGAAGGATGTTGTCTTTGAGGGTTTGTAGCATAGAAGTTCTAATATGCCATAATTGGGTGGTCCAAATGGTGCTTTGGCTTCTTCTTCTTTTCTAGGTTCACCTACTTGCTTGCTCTTTGTCCTCTTTATCAACATCCAGCTGCCCCTACCTCTCTCTATTTTGCACCCTCTTATGCTTTAGTTGTGCTTTGGACATTCTTTTGCTCCTATTGATGTTAGGTTTCTTCCACATGATTGAAGAAAGGATTGTGGGATTGTTCACCATCATCTCTTACTTGGCATGTTTGAAACGACATGGGTAGAGGTGCTCCAATATACAATGGATTATGATATCTCCAAGCCAATCTAAGCAACGACCTATAGCATCTTCTTCTTCTTATACTTCTTTAATTTCTACTTTTTCTCTCTACCTCTTTCGCACAAGGGCCAAGTTTAGAGTGAGGAGGGGAAGACAATGATTATACTTCTTCTTATACTTCTTTACTTTCTACTTTGGCTCTCTACCTCTTTCGCACAAGGGCCAAGTTTAGAGTGAGGAGGGGAAGACAATGATTATGACGACAAATAGACAGATTGCCATCTCTCTTTGTCTTTCTTTGTCTTTGTATTGTGCTCTTTGTCCATTTGACATGGCAACATGGTTGCACCTTATAGATGCCATAGTGAATGGTTCCAATCTTGGATGCAACATTAAAAAGAATCTAATCATTGTGCCTATTCGATTGTTGAAGGTAAGGAAAGGGCATTTAATTTTCTTATTCTTCTTCTTTTCTTTATTTCACTTATCCTATTCTCAATTTGACTAATCAATTCATCCCTAATTTGCATTGACTCATTCATTGCTATTGATGATGATCGTCTTCTTCTTCTTTTTGATTCCTTATTGTGATTCTAGATTTATGAGAGGGTTGATTATGGGAGATGTTGGGAAATGCAGAGAATAGGATGCAAAAGATAGGTGAGAAGGGTGACTACCAGGTAGGGCCTATTGCCCATGTGGTGGAAAGGTGTAGAGAGGAGGAGGAGGAGGCAAGAACTGTAGTTGAAGGAGATCACTATTACTTTCTCTCCTTTTGTTTTCTCTCCAACCAAAATAGTCATCTTCTACTTCTTTTGTAGCATTGCTTATGCCAACTATTTTTTGTTCTTCTTCTCTACATTATTGGTGTGCACTGTTGCATGACTTTTCGTCACCATATAATTTCCCTCATGTTGTAGTTGTTGCGATTAGCTTCTTCCCTAACTGTGAACCAAAATGAAAGCAACCTCCCATGAATAGAAACAACCACAAAACTAGGGACAAAGCACACAAAATCTATGTGTATGGCTTTGCCATCGATCTCAAAACTGAAAAGAAACCATAAATCTCTCTCTTAATAATGAAAAAATTTGCCATCTTCATCATCTTCATCCATAGCTTCAACCATTATGCACAAAAGAAAAAACAAAATGAAAAAGAGGAATTTCTACACAAAAGTTAGAGGAGAGAGGAGAGAAAAAGATTGGCACCATACAAAAGGAAAATGTGTGTGTTTTTGGAAGAAAGGGGGAGAAAGAGGCACATAATTAGCCATGCACTCCACCCCACATTTTTCCCAAAAGACACACAGCCCTTCATATTTTTATCGTTTCTTTGATTTTTTTGATTTTTTTGATACATTTGTATTCATAAGGCTTTAGCATTTAAATTTCAATCCTATCTAACATTTTGCAAATGCATGCACGGACACTTTTGTGTATAGCATTTATTTATGATGAATGTGGATGTGGCCCCCTCATGTGTAAGGGTGTATTTTAGTGATTTTGCAACAATTTAAATATTATTCCCTTTACAAAAGATGAAATTGTGATATATGCATGGACATTATTGTGCCCTATTTTTGTGCTTCTTTGAATGTCACACATGCACACACACACATGCTTAGACACTTGCACGTACTCAAATACACACACACTTGCATGCACATAGCTACCATGTATCTCGCACACATCCATACACACATGCATGCATACACACCCACACACTCATGCTCACTTGTATATGCATACACTAGTACATATAGTACTCACACATACAATCATGCACACTTATGTATACACACTTACTCACATATACATACTCACTCACATGCTTGTAGGCACACAAAGTTGCATACACTCACAATCACTTATATGCATACACTTGCTAGCATGCTCACACACTTGTAGACAAACACAAACATACATAGAGGTACTCTCATACATACACACTCACTTGTATACTAACAACCTAGCACACTCTTAAATACATTTAGATACTCAGTGGTCTTGATACACAAATCACAAATAGCCATAGCCCTTAGGTTCACATATGCACTCATATCCAAATACCATGACACTCTTAAAACTATGCGCGCATGCACGTACGTGCACATGCACCCACACGCCCATGCATGCACGCACGCATGCATGCACGCACACACACACACACGTACGCACGCACGCACGCACGCACACACATGCACACACACACACGCGCGCGCGCGCGCGCGCGCACACACACACACACACACACACACACACACACACACACACACACACACACACACACACACACACACACACACACACACACACACACACACACACACACACACACACACACACACACACACACACACACACACACACACACACACACACACACACACACACACACACACACACACACACACACACAATCGTAGACATAGGATCCAAACACCTTTCACACACCTCATACACATGCACCTTTAATGAGAAACTCATCACACATCTTTATCCCACATGAACAAGATTACTTCACTGCATTGGTAGCACACACACACACACCTTTAGCATAGGAACACCCATTAGTGTGTAGATTTACAATCACATTTTAAGGTCATGGAGGGACATGTATGTTGGCACTATCCTTAGGTCACATAGGCACATTAACACAACCTAGACATAAGTGTAGCTAGACTAGACACACTCATAGCATACTTTTGGGGCATACGTACATTTTTGTAGGTCATTGAGTTCTAGGACTAGTTAGAGTCTTCATAAGCCCACACACATGCAGGCACATGACATTCTCCCCGAATCCCCACATGTAGAAAAGTAGCAACCCTTGAACCACACCCTTTGGTACATACCTAGCACCAGCATGATAGGACTAAGCACCACACACTTTGATATTGTAGATACTCACATTATAGGGGTTTGCAATAGGGATAGTCTTGTACTTATCCATTAAGGCCATGCTTTTCCACTCTTAATTTCTTGGAAAAAAGAAAGCACGTTTGTGCACAAGTTTCACTTTTGCACCTTGAGAAGTTATAATGATGAAAAGAATGATTGAACCAAAACTATCAATTGGAAAATCAACTTATATTAACATACTAAAAGTCACAAAGGAACAAGTCCAAACAAGAAACAAGGAATATGCCAAACCAATGATAAAACCCAAAGAACTTCTAATCCAACTGTATAAGAGCCTGCCGCAAGTGCATGAACTTGTGAAGCATTTGAGAGATGTTGACCCCAAAAGAGTAAAGGAGCCTAACCCTAAATGGCCAATTGTGGGCTCGACTATTTAGCATATCTTACTGACCTAAATAAACAAATAATTGATCTATTTGACAAAGAGGAAACAAGGATTAGAAATAACACCATGGACAATTCAAAATATCCTACTAGTATTCCTAGGGAAGTTCAGGAGTCCCTTGAGGACTACAAAATGTTTGCAACCATTACCTTTAGTCAGCTTCTAAATCACATGGTGAACACTCAACAATAGTTGTCTACAATGAAAGCAAAGTTTTGATGGCATTTGGGATATGCTTTTGAATGTAGGGTTGGTAGGAGCTTGTGAATTCACAACAAACCTTGTTCAACGTAGACTTTTTAACCATATGGAGTTACTCAAAGTCAAAGCTCATATGGCCCAAAATTTTCTAGGCAACATGGGCAACATCTCCACTCAAAGAGACAAAGCTAAAGTTCCTCCAATAGACAAACAACTTGACTGATATTGGATAGGGGTTGAGCCTGAAAATTTCTCAAATAATGAAAAGAATAGCCAACAACTTGACTAATATAGGATAGGGGCTGAGCCTAACAATTTCTCAAAGAATATAAACAAGTGCATGAGGCTAACAACTTGACCAAGTAGGCAAAGCAAGCACAAGACATCATGCTTTTTCATGGGAAAGAAGGGAAGAACATGGTTCAAAGGATTGAATGTCACATATAAGTCCTCCTTTGCCATAGTTAAAGACCTCTTCATCAAATTTATTGTTCAGCAAGGAGCACAAAGAGAAAACCATGCAAAACTATGTCTCCAAAGTATGAGGACTCTATAAAAGAGTTTCAACTATTGAACAACCTATTGCCAAGGCAGTCACTAAAACTTTCATCACGGTGTTCATGATAAAAAGAATTATGAAGCAATTACAAGAAACTTGGTGTTAGAATGGTCCAACATAAACATTGTATTGGGTGAAGCCATTTGGATCAATGACCTCCATAAAGAAAGGAACAAAAATAAGAAAAACTCAAGATCCCAACAAGAACCCCAACCTAATATATGAAAGATAGAGTTGAACACCACCCAAAACCTTATGATGACCTAATGCCATGAACAATCTTTGAAATTTTTAATGCCCCAAAGCAACCATGTCCTTATAGGTAGAATATGTAGTGCATACATTGTGGTGGAGACCATTTTCCATGAGAATCCTCCAGAGCTAGTAAACCATGCACCGATTATAGATGCTTTGGGTACAAAACAACATATTACATAGCTTCTAGAAGCCTTCCAAAATTTTCTTCTTATGCAAGTGTCAATTATCAACCACCCAATTGAGAACTTCCACATTATAGTAGGGAGTAGCAACTTGCCTTATCTACTTTGCTAGATGTTAACAATGTGAAGACATGAAGAAAGGAAGAGCTTAGAAGGACCCAAACTTTTTTGAATTTTTGAAATTTATCATTAATTTGAAAGATATAAAGAGAGTCCATGCAATTTGTATTGACATATGGGTACTTGAATTAAGGATATATACATCAATAGCTCTAGGTGCATGCAAGGAGGATTGACTTGTCACTTAATCAAAAGGAGAACTGATTGGTCACTTGGCCAAAAGGAGGACTGGAATGTCCAAGGGGGATGGGGAAACCCTAATACTAAAAACTTGTATAAAAAGGATGAGAAATAATGAAAGAATCTATTCTTGTGTGTGCTAACTTTTGGCTCTTTCTTTCTTACTTTTGTCTTGTGGGAGAGGGAGTGAGGGAGAGAGGTTGATATTGAGGGAAAGAGAGTGAAAGTGTGTTGTGAGGGACAAATGGTGGAGCCTCCTTCTCTTCTTTGTACTCTCTCATGCCTTATCCATGCTCTTGTCTTGCATGATGAAGTTCATAGAGGGTGTGGGAGTTTCAAGAGCACACCTTGGACCATAGGATATGTGAGAGTGTTATTTGTACATGGAGATTTACTTTGTGCATCCACTACAATTGAGCATGGATTCAAGTGAAAGATACTATGTGAGATGTAGTCATCAATGTAGTGGTTGAAACCTTGAATCATAAAGAGGATATTCAAAATCCTGACGTTGAGTGCATAGTGGCCAATATTTGGGTTTTGTTTTGTTGGGACCAAGGACACATCAATTGTGAAGTTGCTTGCATGATTCATGGTTGCGGAATAGAAGGCAATACTTGTGCCAACTCAAAAATGATTCCAAGAAGTTAGATTTATATTTTCATCTTAAACATACATTTAGATTTTATGATTGAGATTTTGGATTCATGAGTTATGATTTGGAATTATGGTAGGATTTTAGTTTAACCATTTCCTACTTCAAGGTAGTAATGTTAGAAGATAGGCATAGAAACCCACTGTAAGCAAGGGTATATGAGGGCAGATGGGTGTGAATAGCATGAAGGGTAGGGGAAACCTAACCCTAGCTAGGCAGAGGCTATATAAATAGCCTATGGGTCACTATCAAAGTTGAGATAGAGTGTACACCAATTCTACCTTGAGCAACTTAGTAAACAAGGATTTTTTCTTATACTTTGAGCTTCTATCTCCATCTTGTGCACACTTTTTCTTGCTGCAACTCTGCTCTTTCACATGGCATCAAAGCCATTTATGATCTATTAGCTTCCCACAACTCTATCTCAGTTAAGTGCACAAGGAGAACTCCATTTTTCATCCTATCTTCTTAGCCTCCATAGCCTGTTTTGGACCCCCTGACCTTGGTGGACTTGATGCATGCATAGGAGGGCATTTCAGCTCCTACTGTCTTCTACAAACCTTCTCTCAACCTTAGGGCACAGCTGTGTGGTAGGTCAAAGTCGGACACTGGGCATCCAAGAGCACGTCATTGAAGGTTCTCTCAAAAATGGCATAGTTTTGATAGCGTGGCAATTAGTACAGCAACGCAGCCTGTAGCAGGCGCAATAATGGCGGCATCCATGGGGCTTTGATAGCCCTCTAAGTGGGCTATCTCCACTCAAGAGGGTTCCCAAAAATTCTTCCTCTGTTGCTCCCACAGAGTCAAACCCTAATTGTGGTTTCATGGTAGCCATAGCCACAAGCTTGAAAGCTTGACCTTCTCGTTTTTTTGCACCTTTTGCTATCACTAACAATGAATTTAATCACTGAGTTATCTTTTCCAGAGTCTGTTACTAGTTTGGGAACTCCATTTCAGAAGTTCCTTCACTTGGTAGAACATCACCAAGCTCATCAAGACCGACTTCTACCATCTCTAACAGCGTAAACTAGAGATGAGTGCTTGTAAGCACTAAAGCACATTGCTCAATAATTTTGCTGCTGGTATTTACTCAATCTAGGTTTTTTCATCAGAAAAATAAATCCATTGAGTGCTTTACTTCATTTTGTAAGGCTATGTGTACAACTATAAACACATAGACCATCCTATCCTAAACTTGTATTGCATATCATGTGTGGTTTTTTCAAGTACCTTGGTCAATGAAATCAGAGAGACGAGTGTCATTGTACTCTCCTCGGAGTCATCAGCAACAAGCATTGAAATCATAGACCGTCCTTGTCCAACACAAGGTTCATATACTAAACTATACCACAAGGAGGTGTAATATTTCCGCTATGAAATATTCAAGATCCTAAATCTTGTGCAAAAGCGATTCAAAACAACTTCCTGCAACAAAAAGACCCTGGGCTAAGTGCTCCACCCTCGCGCAATGGCAAACTCTAGCTCCCTGTTGCGTATAGGAAGCCGTGGCTTGAAAACCGCGAGCCACCGTATGCCTACAAGGGAACACCCCTTCAAGGGAAAAAAAAGAGATAATGGATAAATTTTTGGAATTTTTTTAAATTAGAACTCTCCTCCCCTTTAGCCATTGCATGGCGGGGAGGGGGAGTATGAGTATGAGAAGGAGTTGAGTGAGGAGGAGCATGGGGGAGGGGAGCATGCAGATTGCCACTTGTGTGGCTACCCCCCTTCACAAACTATAAGAACCCTCCCCTCCTAAGATTGAGGGGAGGAGAGAGGAGGACATCATGCCATGCTGCTATGCTGCCCGCCATCATTGCGATGTTGCTGCTGCCAGCAGGCCATGCTGTCGGGCTGCCGTTGCTGCTGCCCCTTGCCATCATCTTCATCATCATTACCATCATCATCATCATCTTCTTCTGCATCGTCGTCATCCTCCCAATCATCTCCCCATCTCCATGTCATCATCTCTCTGTCCAGAAGCTTGGAAGCTTCTTTGGAAGCTTCCATTAAGGCTTTCATAGGCCTTATTCACCTGTGTGCCCCCGGGTTTTAAAAAAACCGTGTCTGCAAGGCCCAAGTTCCTGCGCGGAATAGACAATCTTGGACAGTAGCACCCTCAAAGTGCGTAAGGGAGCCAAGGAAGGTTCGCTGCGTCAAAATCCATCGCATCAATGGCTCCTAAGAAAAAGGCGAGAGGAGCACACCGGGAGCTTCCACCTCGAGTACGCAAGTGGACAACGCCCCGAATCTTAATGCCCAGGTTTCGATAAATTTCCTACATGAAAAGGATGCACTAAGAATGTTTAATTCTCGTAGGCAAGTTTAAACACATTGGGAAATTTATTTGCCCATTCGATTTGCAAAAATTAGTTGCATGTCGTGCATTTGCAATTGCTTGCACTTCCGTGGTCAAGATGCAATCCTGAGCGCATGATCCATAAGTAAAAAGATGGAATTGTGCAAAGGCATCTTTGTTGCATCGCGCATAGGACAAGGCATATAACACATAATGCATAGTTGTGATTCGCATATAAAATAGTCGTAGACGCCCATTAAATGATGCATCCATGCATAGAATCTCTTTTATCAAAGTTCGAAATTGGGAAAGGATGCATTTTCATTAAAAGAATAAAGCCTTGAATTTGATGCATATACATGGGATTTACAAGAAGTAGTTCTGAATGTCAACTAATACCATTAGGGCAAGGCAAAGAAAGATCATTGTAGATCTTATAGCTGCATAGAAGGAAAAGGTCTATAGTCTTGAAATCGCAAATTTGCATGGAATGATACATCGCATACATCTTGCAGTTTCTTGCATCTTTTAGGGAAAAGTACTTGCTAATTTAGAAGGAAGTATTTGCATCTTTAGAAGGGATGATCGTCTCTAATGTGGGTTAGTTAAATCAACTAAGAATTCACATATAGTTGAGTTGCTCATATGAAAATCATAAAGGTACGATTAGATTGCATATGACGATCACCTCAAAAGTGCTAGGTAGAGTTAAGTTACGTTAAAATTCTGCCTAGTATCCCACTTGGGATGCCGATTTCAGACTTTCGATCCCAAATATCCTACCCACATTCACGGAATGTTAGGGTTATCTAAACGCCCATGCAAGAATGATCTAGGGTTCTCACCCTAAGGATAAATTGACCAAATATTAGACTTCCGTATGAATTTAGGAACCCTAGGGCCAAAGCATTATTGGCCTAGCAGTGTTAGGGTTGGGTTGGGTCAAGAGGACTCCCAAACCCTACATATTGACCAAAGGTATTCTTGACCAAGGAATACCGTGTGATGGGAGAAATAATACCACAAGTTAGGTGCTGACACCTATCTCGTGCAACAAGTTGCAACGTCGCATGGTTTTGTGTCTAAATCACAAAATAGTATTGCCACTCCTTAGAACAAGTTTGGCAAGTTCTAAGTATAAGTCTAATCTTCTAGAGGATGAGTAGACATCCTGCTACATCACCCTTGGGGCTGATTTGCCAAGTTAGGGTAATTATGAATTGTTTAGTAAGCAATTGACAAATCAAGTGAGGACAATGGGGTTGTGTAGGATTTATTGACCATAATATAAGGAAACCTAAGGTAGTGACAATTTGGGTCAAAAGGGTATAAACCCTGGCCCAAGGAAATAGGGTAACAAGCAACTCAGCTTATGAAACCCTTGGGATCTTGCCAAGTCGCGAATGATCCCGGATCGAATGCTGGATGTATTTGGAGAGAAGGATTCACACCTTAGCAGTTGGTCATATAAATGACCACTGGAGTGCTTGTGTTTGTACACTTAGGAGCACTGTTTGTACTTCTTTGATCAAGGAACTAATGCCGGAAAATAAACTAATGCTTCAGGTTGAAATCTTGGAGGGAGAGGCAGTATCAGTTACCTCCGACTATCTGCCTGACCCTATCCAAGGGGGTTGTTAGCTGCGCCGGATACGTGGACCGAACCCACCGCGAGAGGTCTCTCTGTGGGTGCTACTTGGAGCAAGAGGACGCTTGGATGCCAGTGGGGGCTCTGTCCGTAAATCCCTTACCTCCGGATCCTGCACAAGAGGCTGACGTGACTCGAGATGGGATCTCAAGACCCGCATACTAGTCTACGGGTGGAACTTGGAATAGCGATCCCTGAGGATTGTTGGATTAACCTTTGGGCTGGATTATATGATGTATTCCAAAGACTGATAAATAAAGATCAAATGTTGAAAATGAACTTGCTTGACATTGTTTTTCTATGTTAGTGCCGAAGTTACGCGAAGGAACCAGTGATTAATTGGTTAATTAAGGAAGTTATTTTTGCTTGTTAAACTAAATGTGGTAGGTAATTAGATAACTAAAATAACCCGAGGAAAGTGCGATGGATCTGACCCTAGGTCCGTCCTACGAAAGGGTGGTCCCGGTTGGCTAGGAACTTTTCTCAAAAGAATTGACAGCTGTCAAGAATCGCATGGTGGGGGGACTTGCTCAAGATGCTGCACCGAACACACACAGAATGCATAAGGAGAAGCTCACTCAAGAGACAAGAAGAGAGATGGAGGCCAAAACGTTTTCTTGCTGGTTTCTTCTTCTTCTTCCACACTCTTTACAATGTAACAAAGTATAGATAAGATACAACATAAAAAAAAGTGGCCTACTAAGTCAAACAATCCATAAACGACTACACTAGTCGACTGGCGCTATAACTATGCCAGCTGTAAACAGGTGTAACAACCTGAATATAATAAGTAATGAGTCAGTGTCCATGTGTGAGTCATAATGACCACTGACGTGCTAAGTGTAGACGTGTGGACCCATCTAACCAGGCGGTCCATCATCAATGTCCATATGTGTTGAGCTTGTCATCTCAACACTCCCCCTCAAGCTCAACTGCATCTTTGCAACTCCAAGTAAGCTTCGAAACTTTTGAAGCTTCTCTGTACCCAATGCCTTCATGAAGATGTCAGCTATCTGATCCTGTGTGCTAACATATACCAAGTCAATCTCACCTGCTAGTACCTTCTCTCTCACAAAGTGGTAGTGTACCTCAATATGTTTTGTCCTCACATGGAACACAGAGTTCCTAGCCAACTGTATACTGCTCATGTTGTCACAATAAATGACAACTGCACCTTCCACCTACACATCTAAATCAGCCAATAACTTTTGTAGCCATACTACCTCACATGCTGCAACAACAGCACCTCTATACTTAGCCTCTGTACTCGACAAAGCAATTGTAGATTGCTTTTTGCCGCTCCAAGCAACTGCTGCACTACCAAGAGAGAACATGTATCCGCTGGTAGATCTTCTATCAGACATACTACCAGCCCAATCTGCATCTGTGTATCCAAACACCTATACATCTATACCTGTCTCATAGAAAAGTCCATAATGTAATGTGGACTTTACATATCTCAATATGCGTCTGACTACATCCAAATGTGGCTTTCTAGGTACTTGCATAAATTGACTCACAAGACCAACAACATAGCTCAAGTCTGGCCTTGTAATGGTCATGTAGATCAAACTCCCCACTATCCTCCTAAACATAGTAGGGTCTTCTATCTCATCCCCAACATCAACACTCAACTTTACATTCTGCTCCAACGGGACTGAAAGTGGTTTGTATGCTATCATACCATACTTGGGCAACATATCCAAGCCATACTGTCTTTGGGACAGCCATATACCATAATCACATCTAATCACCTCAATGCCAAGGAAGTATCTTAGCTCACCTAAATCCTTCATCTCAAACTTTTTCTTCAAAAAATCCTTGACTTCAGCAATCCCACTATCACTATCATCTGTAATAATCAAGTCATCCACATAGATGACTATGATGACCAAACCTGCATCTCCCTTTCTCATATAAAGTGATGATCAACATCAGAAATATAAAAGCCAATATTGACAAGATACTCTCTGATCTTGTCAGACCATGCTCTAGGTGCTTGCTTGAGCCCATAGAGCGCCTTCTTCAACCTGCACACATACGTGGGATGCTCTAAATCTTCATAACCTGCTGGCTGATCCATATACACTTCCTCCTGCAAATCACCATGCAAGAAGGCATTCTTTACATCCATTTGCTCCAACCTCCAACCTTTGGCTACTGCCAAAACAATCACACATCTGACAGTTGCCATCCTAGCAATTGGACTGAAGGTTTCATCATAATCTATGCCATATGTCTGGGCATAGCCTTTTGCAACCAGCCTAGCTTTGTACCTACTAATAGAACCATCTGCATTATTCTTAATCTTATAAACCCACTTACATCCAATAGCTTTCTTGCCCTTCGGCAATGATACTAGATCCCAAGTCTTATTGGCCTCTAATGCAGCCATCTCCTCATCCATTACTGCATCCCAATGAGCATGACCAACAGCCTCCTCAAAACATGTGGGCTCAATATCCTCAACTAGTTTCACCATATAAGCATAATGGTGAGCTGCATAACCTTCAAAACCAAATCTTTTAACAGGATATCTGACCCTGCTAGATCTGCATACCACCGGATCACTCAATGGAGCCTTTACATTATTATGAGCTCTCTGTACACTTGGTGTCTTGACAGAAGGAATACCAAGCTCATCATCTAAGCTCTCTGAGCCACTGGAGTCTCCATCAAGGACTGCATCAATGCCATCTAACACTTTATTCTTTCCTTTGTCTTTACCTGTAGTGCTACTAGATGCACCTGAAGATGTAGAGGTACTCCTTAGTCTCCGAGACCAAGGACTACCAGATGATGTCTCTGGTCCACTAAGAGTCCCTGATTCTTGCTTTTCAGCCTGCACATGAGTGTCATGATCATCATCATCACCATCCAATGCATCACCACTAGATGCATACCAACTGCTCATTTCATCAAAGATGACATCCCTGCTCACTCTGAACTTACATGTGACAGGGTTATAACAGCGATACCCTTTCTGCTCTAAAGAGTATCCAATAAAGACACACTTTTCAGCCTGTGGATCTAGTTTCTTCCGTAACTCATCTGGCATATAAACATATACAATGCAGCCAAACACTTTCAAGTGTGATACATCAGGCTTCTTGCCAGTAAAGCATTCTTCAGGAGTCATACCATGAACTGCAGCTGTGGGAGTTCTGTTCATAATATAAACAGTAGTATGAACAGCGTCAGACCAAAAATGCTTAGGCATATTCTTTTCAGCCAACCATCAAGGCACGTGCAACTTCTGCAATATGCCTGTTTTTCCTTTCTGCAACCCCATTTTGCTATGGGATATACCTGCATGTGAACTGTCTCTTTATCCCATGAGACCTTAGAAAATCACTAAACTCATTCGAGAGGTACTCTCCCCCTCCATCTGACCTCAAGCACTTTACTTTCAAGCCTGTTTCTCTTTCAACTGCAGCCTTGAAAGTTCTAAAGTGCTTAAACGCTTCACTCTTTTCCTTCATAAAATATACCTACAGCTTTCTAGAACAATCATCAATGAATGTGACAAAGTATGAACTGTCTCCAAGAGATACATTTTGTGTAGGCACCCAAATGTCTGTATGCACAATATCAAGGATATTTCTTCTTACATCTCTATCATGTGAAAAGGGTTGTCTTGCCTGCTTACCAAATTGACATGCTTCGCATACCTTATGAAATTCTGCAACTCTAAATGTAGGCAAACCTGTAACCAACCCTTTGGAATGCATTAATTTCAGCCTTTGTACATTTGCATGTCCAATGTGTTTGTGCCAAATTTCAATATCTACAACAACACCTTTTCCTTTAGCATACATAGCAGCATTCATAGTAGGAATTCCAACATCCAGAGTAAACATACGTCCAACTCTACTTCCCTTTGCAACTAACCTGCACTTGTCATTGAAGTCTTCTACAAAGCAGCCCTTTGCATTAAATCTCACTTGCAGCCCTTGCTCTACCATTTAACCCACTGACACCAAGTTCTTTGTAATAGATGGCACATGTAATACATCTAAAAGACTCTTTGTCTTACCATCATGCAAGGACAAGGGAACTTTTCCAACATGTGAAATTGGGTGGCATGAATCATCACCCGTCTGCACATAACCTGCATTTTACAAATCCTGCATCTCTCCAAACCATTCTGTATGGCTGGTCATATGATTGGATGCACCTGAATCAACATACCAAACATCATCATGTGTTCCCTTTCTTGTAACAACATTCAGCATATGCTGCATAGCAAACAGACGTTCATTTTTGTCTTCATTCTGTCGTGAAGACGATGCATAGTTTCCTTGCTGCAACTTCCAACTGCGGATATAATCTTTCTTAGCATAACATTGGGCTGCAATATGACCTGTTTTGCCACAGTAGTGACACACAATACCAGAGTTGTTAGAACCTCTGTTCTGCCATCCACCTCTTCCTCTAAAGCTCCCCCTGCCTCTAACGTTACCACGACCTCCTGAAACCTGTATATCTCCAAATTGCTGATTCAATCTGTTTTGCTGGTTGTCACTACCACGTCCTGTACCATGACCTCTTGAGGAGAACCTGCCACGTCCCCTTCTTGAAATGGAGTAGAAAGCGTGGACCTGTTCACCACTTCTTTCAGATGTCTCACTCTGCATGTTGATCTCTTCAGTGATTATAAGGGAGACCAACTCATCGAAATCTGGAAATGGCTTTCTGATATATACGAAAATTACAAAAGACTTCCAAGCCTTTTCATTGTTAAGTCCACCTAAGGTAGACGATACCAAATCATCATCATCGGGCATTGCATCAATCACTGCCAATGCATCTGCAATGCTCCTTACCTTCAGTGCATACTCATTGATAGACATCTTTCCTTTCTTCAATGTATTCAACTCTTGCTTGAGTTGAATCTTTCGTGCCTTTGTATTTACAGAAAACATACTTTCAAGTATGGTCCAAGCTACATATGAATTCTCTGCATTTCTAATATGTCCCAGCATATTATTGTCAATTACTGCAGACAACCAATACATGACCTTTTTATCTTTTGCATTCCATTCCTTCCGTGCCTTTGTCTCTTCTGCAGTTGGAGGATCACTCACCTTCGGCTCCTTTTCTTCACTTAAAACAAACTCGTAGAGGCCTTTTCCAATAAGGAAGTTCATGACACGGAACTTCCATGAAGGGTAGTTTTTCTTGTCGAGCTTCTCAATGATGGGGCTTCCACTGTTCTCTGCCATTATCACAAAATTAATACCAACAGCAAGCAAATTTTCTACAACCCTTGACCTATAGTGCACAACAATACACAAGACAGCCTTTTTCACTGTCTGCTCAACAATACATGCAATCTGTAATCAGTTTGTAGATAAACCTTGTGTTTACTCACAGGTAAACACCTTTGAACTTACAGATCTAAAATCTATAACCTATGCACCCACTTTCGGTCAATACAGTCGAAGTCATAGTGTACCTTGAAACTGCTGTCCGCAACCTTGCGGCTCTAAAACGGGGCCTGAAATAGCCTCAGATGCCCAAAATAATTGTGAGATGCCCAAAATTTACAGAATACACAATGCTCTTCGCGCACACCAAATCTCACTGCAATCTGAGATTTTTGCTCGACCCTGCTTCCGGTGCCTCCACACGCACTATCCAAGAGAGAGAGTGGAAGAATGGGAGAGCTTCTTACCCGTGGCTTGCTTGCTCAAACCTTGCTTCTTCTCCTTTGCTTCAGCCTTGGAAATCAGCCTCTCTCAGTGGCGCGGCTCTGATACCATATCAAGAATCGTGTGGTGGGGAGACTTGCTCAAGATGCTGTGCCAAAGATACACAGAATGCACAAGGAGAAGCTCAATCAAGAGACAAGAAGAGAGATGGAGGCCAAAACGTTTTCTTCCTGGTTTCTTCTTCTTCTTCCACACTCTTTACAATGTACACAAAGTATAGATAAGATACAACATAAAGGAAAGTGGCCTACTAAGTCAAACAATGCATAAACGACTACACTAGTCGACTGGCGCTATAACTATGCCAGCTGTAAATAGGTGTAACAACTTGAATATAATAAGTAATGAGTCAGTGTCCATGTGTGAGTCATAATGACCATCAACGTGCTAAGTGTAGATGTGTGGACCCATCTAACCAGGCGGTCCATCATCAATATCCGTATGTGTTGAGCTTGTCATCTCAACAACAGCAAGGTAACGATGACCTAGAATCTAGAAAGCTAGAGTCCCGATCTATACTATTTTAGGGGAACGGAATGGGACTATGCCTTATGGGCAGAGAGGTCGAGCTTCACATCCCTCTCGTTTCCCATTCTCCTTGAACCAAGTGCAGTATAAATCCGCTTCGACCCTAATGTTTCTGCATAAAGTAGTTCGTCTGGGGCTCGACGCTAGCTATCTTCTAGGAAATTGACCATTAGGAAAACCCTGATTTAGGTCGGTCCTAAGTGGGAACGGCCAGAATGCTTTCGCTTTGTGGCAGACTTGGGAAGATCTAGATTGCAAACCTCGTGACATTCCATGGGAGTTTCGGGTAGCATTTTCTGGACTTTCTTTCCCGATGGGCTGCTAAGACGTGTCCTACAAGTGGACAAGGGGGACACGTTACTGGAGGAGCCCAAAGTCCAGTCTAGGTTCACATTATTGAAGCCTAAAAAGACCATTAAACCTTGGAAGAAGATTGCACATAAGAAAGGACCACCAAAGTCATATTTTGAAGTACTACATATGTATGATTTTCAGCCCTTCTCTTCATTGCAATTTTGAAAATCAATTGTTTGTAAGAGTGTCCTTGATTTACTTCTACATTCATTGGAAATTTTGTAAGGGACTAGACACTGCCCTTGTCTTAGCAAGTGGTAAGAGCTTCCCAATGGCCACAACCTATGCTGATGTCTGCCCTCAAATTCGTAAATTTGATGGCAAAGATTTCCACCCATGGCAGGTACTTATCAAGTACAAGATGATGGAGAGATGGTATTGGCCTCTGATTCAAGGCACTAGAGCTGTAAACTTTGCAAATCTGGTTGATGTAGAGGATGATCAACATGCCCAAGCAATCATAATGTTACACTAAGATGAGTTCTTGATTCATCATGTTGATCAACTAAATATTACTAAAGAAAAATGGGATAAGCTTGAAAAGCTCTATGGAGCCGTTGGTAAAAATTCTAAAATCTTCCTTAAAATTGAATTCTTTAGCTTGGAATATAAGTTAGGAGAAAACTGGGGAAACTTCATTTCTCACATGAATGGTCTCATGGCACAGCTTGCCTTAGTACAAGATCCAATCCATGAAGAGGATGCTATTGCTATTCTCCTAAAAGCTGTGAAAAGGGTGTGTCCTACCCTTGTAATCACTCTTACCAACATTCTAGATCCTACATTGGCAAGTACCTTCAAATCTTGTTTGGATGAAGAAAAGAGGAACCACAAAGAAGGCAAGACCAATCAGGTATCTTCAACTTCCCGTGATCAAGTATTGGTACATACAGTTCTCACTAGATGTTCTTTCTATAAGAAAAAAGGGCATATTGTAAACAACCGTTGGAAGAAAAAAAAAAAAAAGAAATGTAACAAATGCAAGAAGACATGGCATATCAATAGTAAATGCCCCAACATTCTTGAAGTACCCAAGGAACTCGTGGCCAACTATGCCTCCAATCCATTTGATGATCAAATTTTTTGAGTCCTTAAACCATCTACCTAT
Organism: Lygodium microphyllum; assembly: GCF_053477565.2. NCBI lineage: Eukaryota > Viridiplantae > Streptophyta > Polypodiopsida > Schizaeales > Lygodiaceae > Lygodium > Lygodium microphyllum. The sequence goes on along the minus strand of NC_141153.1, from coordinate 87,321,131 downwards.
AAACACTCTTGTAGCCTGATCTGTTAAGGCAACCCATTTGTTTGAAGGGGGAGACATAATTACATGCTTTTAATCTAATGCCATCCTGGCATTGAGGGGGGGTGTTAGAAGATAGGCATAGGAACCCATTGTAAGCAAGGGTATATCAGGGCAAATGGGTGTGAATAGCCTAAGGGCAGGAGAAACCCAAACCCTAGCTATGCAGAGGCTATATAAACAGCCTATGGGTTACTATCAAAGTTGAAATAGAGTGTACCCTAGTTGTACCTTGAGAAACTTAGTGAACAAGATTTTGTTCTTGTACTTTGAGCTTCTATCTTCCTCTTCTATCTCCCTCTTGTGCACACTTTTTCTTGCTGCAACTTTGCTCTTTCACAAGTAAGTGGTAATCATAGTTGTAAATAATAATCTTGGAGTGAGATGAATAAAGAAAGCACTATGTGCGTATTTAGGATTAAAGATCTTAGCTTACTTGCTTTTGTAGAATTGATTTTACGTTGAGGAAGAGATTAATCAAGAGCAAGAGGAAAAAATTAGTGGAGAAAAGTAGGTGTTGCTTTTAGCAATTGTACTTCTTGTCTTGTACCAATCCTCTACATCTTTTGTATCATGCTCATCATCATCATCATCATCATCATCATCATCATTTTCCTTTGCTGCTCATTACCAGAAAATGGTGCCATCAACATCAAATCATCTTCAAATTTGTGCATGTTGTTGTTGCTTGTGATAGCATATCCTTCATCATTGTTTCTTGCCCAACATTGTCTCCCTTTGCTAATTAGAGCGGGCCATCTTTGCTGCCTAACAAGGTGCCATTTGTGTTATCATGGCCAACATCTATTGGCCTCCTGTTGTTGATGATCATGGGTAGCATAATCACCACCATCACCTACATTACACTACACCTACTACTGTTGAGATCGTGGACAACATAAGCATCATCATACTTTGCATTAGATTGCACATGTGGCTATGTGTAATCAATATCTTTTTCATCATCATTGTTTCCATTTTCTTCCTTTACTGTTGTTTGTGGTTAGGGTAGGTGCTTGCTGTCTTAGAAGGCACCATCAACATAAACATGGATAGCACCACCATGCTCATCATCATCGTATTTGTCTTCATCATCAATATCATGTTCATCCTCATCCTCTTCATGTTCATCATCGTGAGCTTCATTGCCTGGAGCATCAACAAGAGTGTCATCTATATCATGTTCATCCTCATATTTCTCTTGCTTCACAGCCTGCAACAAGCGCCATTATTAATATCAATATCATCATCTTCTTCATCTCCCATGTTGCTTTCTTCTTTTGCCTTGTTGTCTTCACTTTCTATTGGTTATTCTTCACCACTGCCATCAACAATCATCATCATCATCACCATCCCCATATTCTCTAGTTCTACTACCCCTCTCATGTACTTGTCCACCATAGTCAAAGTGCTACCGATGGATCCACCATAACCAAGCACCACAAGTGGGAAGGAGGAGTTGTGATTGGAGAGAAGGATACGTAGATGAGAAGAAAAGATACGACATTATCTTGGGATAATTGCCAAGGAGGGGAAGCAAGTCACCACTACCAAAGCACAACATGGTGGATCAATAGGTATGTCTTAAATGTACACTTCATGCTTTGAATGTATTGAAATATGTGGAGGGTGCAGACTATCTTGGCCCAACCCCCTTAACCCCCATAGTGACTCTCACCCTCTTTGGAAGGGAGAGAGTGCACTAAAGCATGAGATGCAAAGGATAGGATGTTTGCATGATGGTACCCTGTAATTGTTGCACATGGAAGATTAATCCTCACAAAAAGCACTCTACCTCTGTGTGCACCTCATGTATAACTTCATTCTCCTTTATCCCACATATCAAATGACTCTATCCTATCAACAAGGAATTTGTAATTATTTTCTTTTTCTTTTTATGGTCTTCTGTGTTTTAAATAAGAAAAGGGTCTCTGCCTATCTCTATGTGCACCCCTATTTCATAATGTGTATACTTATGTGTATCATGTGTCCCTTTATGAGCATTAGCCTTACCCTCTTGTATGCTCAACCATCTAACTTACTGGGAAGGAAGGATTGGTAGGTGCAGAAAGATAGGGAGGAGGGCTTGATGCACCATTGCCACACCTAGGTGCATAGGGGCACACATGCATGACATTGACATGCATTGATACATGCACAATAACACACGCACCACATCCTAGTGTATGCTCACTCTGTAAGCACAATCGCACCACATACATCCATGATTGCACCACATGCATTCATGATAGTATCACATCACCTCATTGCATGCATAAAAGCATAAAATTTATAGCATAGATGCACACATAGAAATACCATCGCTAGTGTACACCAAAACCTCCTACTCCCTCTAACATCCTCCCTATTGGGAAGGGGGATCATAGGGTAGTAAGAGAAGACACGATGAGTTGGGGTTACACTTGAGAGACACACTTACACTCACCATGCATCCATTGTCACAGAGTACTTCCACAGACACACACCACACATCTACACCCTCATGTACACATACAAGTTGTAACCACACATGTGTGCATAAAGACCCCTCCTCCCATCTCCACAACCAACATCCTCCCTATTGGGAAAGGGGGATGATAGGAAACACGAGAAGAAAAAGGTGACTTTATGAGGCTTATGTGTGTATCCATACTGTAATATCCCCATGGGCCATAAGAAACCCCCCTTTTTAGTAAGGTTAATTCAAAAATTTTTAAATCTCTTCCCCTGTTGAGATATCGAGCTCCACTCGTGATATGCCAGGGTGACCATTGTGCATTTATGTCACCGACGTGTTAGTTGCAGATGCGGTTGGTACACCGCCCATGAATAATAGCTACATGATAGCTATCCTTATCTACTCTAGTTCGTGGCTCAGTTAGTATGCCACCTTAGTTAGTTGAGTTTGGTTTGAGACCCATATATAGGGTTCTTCTATTTCTTTGTATTTGAGTTCTTTTTGGCTTACACAACTAAGAAGAGAAAAACTGTTTTCAGCCTCCACCCTTGTGTGTATTCCCCCATTGTGCAAGCAAGAAAGCTACAAGTGAGACTCCTTCCTTCTCTCCCACAATCTTGACATGGTATCAGAGCCTTGTTCGTGGTAAGGAGCTCAAGAAAGCAAGCCAAGCTCGCGGTGGTCTGGTAAGAGGAGCAGTGTTGCTTTCATTTTCGGTTTTGGGAGCAGATCTCTGCAGGTAGCACAGCCGAAAATTGCAAGAGTGCATTGTCTCAGGTTGAGACGCCCCTCGCGTTGAAGCAAGAGGGCAGTATATGCTGCGGGAAGGAGCTTTAGCTCTCAGCGACCCTATTTTTTTGATTTGAGGCCATTTCGGGGCCTGCTTTGAAGGCGGAAGTTTTCTGCATGCACTCAGGAAAAGGCCCAGTTTTATGCTGTGCGACCACTGTTCTACAGGTCGGTGAAAAGTTGCTGTAGAAATTGCATCGTATGCTTGTGCGCAGAGACATTGGGAGTTTCAGAATCATCCTTGGTTCCTGTTTATGCAAAATCGTCACTAGGAAGTGACTGTGTGGTCAAATACCACTTTCGCCAGTTTTGCAGATTTGCCCTTGTGAGGGTGAAGCTGAGTTTTTGCAGTGACAGAATTTTTCGCAGTGTTCTGTAATGGCGTCTGATTCTCTTTCACAGATTGTAACTGAAAAGCTTGACAAGAACAACTTCCAGGCATGGAAGTTTAGAATGACGAATTTCCTTATGGGAAAAGGATATTGGGAATTTGTTGCAGGAAATGAAGAAGAACCAGTTCTTCCTGATGTTCCCAATCAACAGCAAATGCAGGCATTCAAAGCATGGCATGAGAGAGCCAGAAAAGTTATGTACTGGCTGTCTATCAGCATTTCAGACTCTATGATTGTGCATATTCAGGATGCAAGTACGCCAAAGGAGGCATGGGATACTCTGTCAAAGATGTATAGCACAAATACGCAAGCCAGGAAAATGCAGCTCAAGCAAGAGTTGCACAATGTGCAAAGAGAAAATATGAGCATCAATGACTACCACATGAAGGTGAAGAAGATTGCAGATGCACTTGCTTCCATTGGGTCGCCAGTGGAAGATGATGATTTAGTTTCTGTGACCTTGAATGGTCTAGGAAAGGATTATGCACAGTTCCGAACATCCATTTCTGTCCGTGAAAGATTTCCTGATTTTGAGGAGTTGATTGCTCTTCTAATTTCTGAGGAGCAAAGAAATGGTGGTGCATCTTCTTCAGGAGGAACTTCAAAAGAAGCTGTCTTCTACTCAAATGCTGGAAGAGGTAGAGGCAGAGGTAGAGGAGGCCGATTTGGAGGCCGTGGTAGAAATCAGAATATGCAGCAAACTCAAGAAAACCAGTCCTATGGAGGAGGACGTGGTAACTCTAGAGGCAGGGGGAGCCAAAGAGGTCGTGGTGGATGGCAAAGAGGCCAAAATGCAAACAGTAATGTTGAATGCTACTATTGTGGTAAAATGGGTCATATGGCTAAAGACTGCTATAAAAAGCAGAATGACATCATGAATGGAAAACTGCAACAAGGAAATTATGCATCTTCTAGTAGATAGGGTGATGACAGAAATGAGCATTTGTTTATGGTGCAGCACATGAACAATTCTATGACAAGTGCAGAAGAAAGCAACGATGTGTGGTATGTTGACTCAGGTGCATCAAACCACATGAGAGGTCATGCAGAATGGATGGAGGATGCAAGGAAAATGAAAAAACCAGGATTTGTGGAGACTAGTGATAATACTGCACATCCGATTGTGCAGATTGGAAAATTTCCTTTGTCTATGCAGGATGGGAAAAAGAAATACCTGTCCGATGTATTTCATGTTCCGAATATCACCAAGAATCTGGTTTCTGTTGGTCAAATGGTTGAACAGGGCTTGCAGGTCAGATTTAATCCTCATGGATGCTTTGTTGAGGATATGAAAAATAAAGGTTGCTTGATAGCAAAAGGAAAGAAGAAGGGCAGAATGTTTACATTGGATGCAGACATGTCTGAATTGAGTGCAGCAATGTTTGCACATGGGACCGGTGTAGTTGCAGATATTGATATCTGGCATAAACGCATTGGTCATGTTAATGTACAGCGACTTAAATCAATGCAGGCCCAAAATATTGTTGCAGGATTGCCTAGATTCAAGGTTGCAGAAATGCATAAGGTATGTGAAGCCTGTCAGTTTGGAAAACAGGCAAGGAAACCATTTCCTAGACATGCTCAAGAGAGGAAGAAGCCATTGGAATTAATCCACTCTGATGTGTGGACTACTAAAGCTGCATCTCTTGGAGGCTGTCATTATTTTGTCACTTTTATTGATGACTATAGCAGAAAAGTTTGGGTGTATTTTATGAAGAAGAAAAGTGAAGTGTTTGGGCATTTCAAAACTCTTAAAGCTATGGTTGAAAAAGAAACAGGCCTGCAAATAAAATGCCTAAGGTCAGATGGAGGGGGAGAGTACCTCTCAAATGAGTTTGCAAGGTTCTTGCAGGAGCATGGCATAAAGCAGCAATATTCATGCAGTCATACCCCACAGCAAAATGGAATTGCAGAAAGAAAAAATAGACATATTGGAGAGGTATCTCGTGCCATGCTCAATGAAAAAGACCTACCAGATTTTTATTGGGCTGAAGCAGTTGCTACAGCAGTCTACATAATGAACAGGACTCCCACTGCAGCAATACATGGAATGACTCCAGAGGAGAGGTATACTGGTAGGAAACCAGATATTTCTCATTTGAAAATTTTTGGCTGCATTGCCTATGTACATATGCCAGATGAGTTGAGATCGAAGTTGGATCCGAAAGCTGAGAAGTGCATCTTTATTGGTTACTCTCTGCAGCAAAAAGGGTATAGATGCTATAACCCTTCTACTCGTAAGTTTACAGTGAGCAGAGATGTTGTTTTTGATGAGATGAGTAGCTGGTATAAACCAGTAAATGTGATTGATGATGTAGATGCAAAAAATGGTAATGCTGCACGGCAGCAGTCACAAAATATTAGTGGACCTGGAGCGTCCTCTAGCAGTGGTTCACATTCTTCGCCATGGACAGGCAGATTGAGATCAAGAGAATCTTCTCAAAGTAATGCAGATAGTGGTATGCAGGTATCACGAAAAGGAAAAGAGAAGGTTGATCAGCCCATGTTTGATGTGAATGCAGGTCACTCTTATGTGGATGGTGAATCCAGTGGCTCTGAACAGAGCATTGATGATGAGTTGGGTATTCCTTCTATTGTTACACCTGGAGTAAGGAAGACCAGGGATGTTTTGAGAGCACCTGGGAGTGAACCTACTTTGCGCAGGTCAACCAGAGTTAGGTATCCTGTGGATAGGCTGAAATATGATGGATTTACAGCCATTCACTATGCATATATGGTCAAAGTGATACAAGAACCAGAACCCACTTCTTTTGAGGAAGCCATGGGAAAAGAAAAATGGGAGAAAGCCATGGATGCCTTGGAAGCAAATGCTACATGGGAATTGATACCTTTGCCTAAAGGTAAGAATGCAATTGGCTGTAAGTGGGTTTATAAGGTGAAGCACAATGCAGATGGTTCTGTGAATAGATACAAGGCAAGATTAGTAGTCAAGGGGTATGCACAAACATATGGCATTGACTATGAAGAAACATTCAGTCCGGTTGCAAGGATGGCAACCGTAAGAGCAGTCATTGCTATGGCTGCATCAAAGGGATGGTCTTTACATCAGATGGATGTAAAGAATGCCTTCTTGCATGGTGATTTGCAAGAAGAGGTCTATATGGAGCAGCCACCAGGTTATGTGCATGCTGTTCATCCTGAGTTTGTTTGCAGGTTGAAGAAAGCTTTGTATGGCTTGAAGCAAGCACCTAGAGCATGGTCTGACAAGATAGGACAGTATCTTGTCACTATTGGCTTTCAGATTTCCAAGGCAGATTTCTCACTTTATGTGAGAAAAACAGAGAAAGGTATTATGCTACTTGCCATTTATGTTGATGATTTGATTATGACAGGTGACAGTGATGATGATATCCTTCATGTGAAAATGCTATTGAAGCAGAAGTTTGAGATGAAGGATTTGGGAGAGCTGCGTTATTTCTTGGGCATTGAGGTGATTAGATCACCAAGTGGGATACAGCTCTTGCAGAGGTAGTATGGATTGGACATGCTGTCCAAATATGGGATGACAGGCTGTAAGCCTATTTCAGTTCCTTTGGAGCAGAATGTGAAGCTGAGCACAGATGCAGGTGAGCTTCTGGAAGACCCTACTATGTACAGACGCATAGTAGGAAGCTTGATTTATATGACTATTACCAGGCCAGATTTGAGCTATGCTGTTGGATTGGTAAGTCAGTTTATGCAGGCTCCAAGGAAAGCGCATTTGGATACGGCTAGATGCATACTCAGGTATGTGAAGTCTACATTGCAGTATGGACTATTTTATGAGACTGGGGTTCAGATACAGCTGCATGGATACACTGATGCTGATTGGGCTGGTAGTATTTCTGATAGACGATCTACCAGTGGATATGTGTTCTCTTTTGGGAGTGCTGCAGTCACTTGGAGCAGCAAGAAACAGCCTACAGTTGCCTTGTCGAGCACAGAGGCTGAGTACAGGGGTGCAGCAATGGCTGTATGTGAGGTAGCTTGGTTGCATAAGCTACTTTATGATATGCATCAGTCTACAGATGGGCCAGTTGTCATTTATTGTGACAACATGAGTAGTATACACTTGGCAAATAACCCAGTCTATCATGCTAGAACAAAGCACATTGACGTGCATTATCACTATGTGCGGGAGAGGGTTTTACTAGGTCTTATTGATCTAGTTTATGTCAGCACAGAGGATCAGGTAGCTGATATATTTACGAAGGCATTGGGCGCAGAGAAGCTGTGCAAGTTCAGAGACCTGCTTGGTGTGCAGGAATTGGGATTGAGCTCGAGGGGGAGTGTTGAGATATCGAGCTCCACTCGTGATATGCCAGGGTGACCGTTGTGCATTTATGTCACCGACGTGTTAGTTGCAGATGCGGTTGGTACACCGCCCATGAATAATAGCTAGATGATAGCTATCCTTATCTACTCTAGTTCGTGGCTCAGTTAGTATGCCACCTTAGTTAGTTGAGTTTGGTTTGAGACCCATATATAGGGTTCTTCTATTTCTTTGTATTTGAGTTCTTTTTGGCTTACACAACTAAGAAGAGAAAAACTGTTTTCAGCCTCCACCCTTGTGTGTATTCCCCCATTGTGCAAGCAAGAAAGCTACAAGTGAGACTCCTTCCTTCTCTCCCACAATCTTGACATCCCCCCCTACCATCGCTGAGTAGGTGGAAGGGGGAGAGAAGTCATTGATGTGGAGGAAGCAGTCGATGAAGATGATTGGAGGAGGAAGGCGATGATGAAGAGTAAGGAGATGATAACATCAATGAGGGGGAGGCCACAGGCCTACCACCTTTCCTAACCCCTTCAGTAGTAGTGCCACCATGCAAAAGGGACGGATGGTGGAGGCACCACCACCACTCCACCTCCCCCTCGTTGCCGCTGGTTGAGAGAGAGAGAGAGAGAGAGAGAGAGAGAGAGAGAGGAATATTCCAAGGGCCTCCTTCTCATCCCCTCCTTAGAGGGTGGCCACATGCATTTTTTCTTTTCCTTCATTCCCAAGTTTATTACCTTTCCCGCAAGATTAATCTACACCACGCAAGCTTAAATCTCTCCCCAAATTGGGCCTCACTAGTCAAGTAAAAGGCATTGAATTCTTGTGCAAATTTCATCTAATAGAGAAGAAGATCGAGGATGGCCTCCAAGTGGAAAATGTCACGTGTGGATGGCAATCCCTCAACGAGCAACAAAGCTTCGGGCGAGGGCATCACTATCAATCCAACTACGGTAATGGTCATAAGTAAGAAATCCCCAAATTGATAGATGCTTGCTTGATTTTTGCATGCGATACATTAGGTTCCAAACTTTATCACGTGAGAATAGTTCGTTGAAAAATATAAACTTCATCTCTATTATTCGAAGGATTGAGTTCCCAAATGCATGCATCAAGAAAAGTTAATTGCATGTAGTTTCTATGCGACAAATCCATGCACAGCATAAGAATCATATAAGATTATAAAGTATTAAGCATCATTAAGACTTCAATCAGTCTTTACTAAATGACAATTATGTTGTTACCTTGAGAGTTATGCACATAGACATTACATGCACGGGAAAGATTAAACGAAACATACATCAATGGTACATGAAAGGATCTTGCATTAAAAGTCTTGCATCTATCCTATGAAGGTTTTGCATTGAATAATGGTTAAAGAGTTTACCTTGTGCTGCTAAACCATGAGTTGATTACAATTGGCACAATAATTGAGGGATTATTTTACATTGGAAGATAGTCTTGCATCGTTACACATTTGTCTCGCATCCTTTGCCTTAGGAGAAAGAAAGATAAAGTCAACTTAAAATTCTGCATAGTATCGCTTTGTGATCCCAAGGAGGAGAGAAAATATGCAATGGAAAGGTTACCGCTTGTTGAGAAATAGACAAATGATGTATGTTCCACGAAGAGCTGTCTTGAATCCCATATGCATAGTGGGGAAAGTGGAACAACCCAAACTCTATAAAGCATTGTACTTGAAGATGAAATGAGCATAATGTGATGATGCTTTGTACTTTTAGTTAAGTGTCTTGTCATTGTCAATCCTACACAAGATTGTGTTTATGAGTCCAAGCTAATCTATCTTGGAACCTAATTCATTTGTGTAATAGTTTGTCTCTACTTGTCCATGTCATTATGAGTTTTGTCTTCATCTTTCATCCACCATAGCTTGTGTCATGCTATAGATTCGTATATTTTAACATGGTATCAGAGCCCAGTCCGGCATGGCTTAGATCATCTCCATCTCTTCCTAGCTCAGGTTGAGTGCTGGATCTCATCCCCAACTTTATTTGCAATTCTACCTTCAATAAAGCTTCCATGGCAGCCATAGCCAACAATACCCTATCAGCTTGAAGCTTTTATATCTCTCTCCACAGGCCAAATTTCTTTGAAATTCCTTTTAGAGAAGTGTTTCCCTACTTCTAGGTCTCCTCCTTTGCACCTCAGTCATTGAAATTGGGTCACTATTGCCTCAACATTGCTTGTTTTTGAAGTTGCTGCCATATCTATGTTTGTGGACAATAGCACCCACCTGACTTGGAGGAGTTGTATCTCCACATAGAGGCCATATCTCTCCAAGGTCTCTTCTAGGAAAACCTTCGTGAACACTAGGAGCTTCTACCTAGCACATGATAGTCAGACATTGGCACCCCAACTGCTCAGCATTGCGAAAATTGGTCAACGTTGTCTAATCTACGCCTGGTTTTGTTCGAGTAGTCTATTCTCCTTCCACATAGCGTGATTTCCACTGAGATCATAAGGCTTCTATAGAGCTTGAAGAGAGCTAAATTTCCATTAATTTTTTTTTGGAAATGATCCAGTGTAGCTCATGAAATCAGTAAAAAACTAGACATGCATCTAAACCCTAATCCAGGAAGTCATAGCCAAAGCTTCAAAATTTGATATTCTTCATAGGTTCTTCTCACTGAAGTCATCAACAATGATTTTAATGAGTGAGAAATACTCTTTGAAGTTCATTATTGTTCTCGAAGTACCCGAGGAAGCTTAGAAGCCATCCACAAAGTTTGTGAGAGAAAGCAGATCATCAAGTACCGACTAGTATCCATTAACACTCAACTAGTCTCAATTTGACACTGATTCTCTTGTGTCTATTGACACATTAAAATACAAAATTTTGCTGGTTAATCGAAGTTTAGCAACATGGCAGAGCTTGAGCAAATAGCCAAATTCAATGGTGAAGGATTTCATGCATGGAAGGAGAAGACCATGTATCACCTGATGCGAAAGGACTTGTGGGACCTGCTTGAAGATGATGCAGATAGCAAGGGGGAAGATAATGAAGACGGGTTCATTGAAGAAGACCAACTCAAAACCAAAGAATGGAAGAAAATGAATAATAAGGCACTAGGCATCATTGCATGGGGACTAAGTGATGATGTACTACATCATATATCTGGCATTAGAAATGCTAGAACCGCTTGGGAGGAACTTGATAGAATGTTTGGTACCCAAGTAAAGAAATCAAAGGTAAAACTACTCATGCAGTTTTATAAACTAGATATCAAAGACAATGCTTCTATGACCATGCACATTAACAAGTTCAAGAGCCTAAAAACCTAGCTTGCAACTCTTACGAAGAATATTGATGAAGATGAAGCAATAACTGTACTGCTTGCAAGTGTAAACAAGGATCCATATGAGAACCTTGTGTCCACTCTAAGTAATGTTTTGAGTCTCTCAGTCAAAGATATTGAGCACTCACTGCTTGATGGAGAAATCAAATTTTAAAAGCAAAGATGTAAAATAAACCAGGTCAAGGGAAAACCTCTTATACACTAGAGGAGCTACTGGACCCAAGGAAAGAGGTCGAGGATTCAACACCGACAACACAGGAGTTAGATGACATGTCAGTATTGTGGTAAAACTAGCCATATTATGAGTGAATGCTTACACAAGAAAAGAGCACAGCAGATGCATAATGACCACCACCAAAATTAATTCATAAATGAAGAAGAAGAAAAAGATACTTTCGCTACCATCAACAACTCTAATAGATTGTTCTAAGGAATTTGTTCCCATAGTGGATCTCTATGTTTCCCTTAGTGGATTTTATTTGTAAAACCCTTGCCAAAGATGTAAAACCTCAAGCTTTAACTTGACTAGGCTACCTATGAGCTAGTCTTTCGGGCCATGATATCATGTAGGGGAGCAAAAGCCAGCAAGTGTAGGGACTCATCATTTGAGGGGGGTGTTGAGAAATATACAAAAGATGTATGCTCCAGGAAGAGCTGTCCTGAATCCCATATGCACAATGAGAAAAGTGGAACAACCCAAACTCTATAAGGTATTGTACTTGAATATAAAATGAACATAATGTGATGATGCTTTGTACTTTTAGTTAAGTGTCTTGTCATTGTCAATCCTACACAAGATTGTGTTTATGAGTCCAAGCTAATCTATCTTGGAACCTAATTCACTTGTGTAATAGTTTATCTCTACTTGTCCATGTCATTATGAGTTTGGTCTTCATCTTTCATCCACCATAGCTTGTGTCATGCTCTAGATCCACATCTTTTAACACCGTGACTATTCTTGCAATGTTGGAAAAGAATACCATTGTTTTTGTTGGTTGATCAAACAACACCCTAAATGCTTTTACATTCAATTGATTTTTGGATTGTGGTTTGGATGATTATTCCAAGTGCTTGTTTTGATGGTAAATGCATGGCAGGGGTCTGTGATGACAAATTGCCATGGGGATAAAGGAATGCTTTCTTAGAAGATGATATTAGGCAAATTGCCTTGTTTGTGCTTGATTCTTAAATGATTTAATTAAGGAAATGATATTTTTCATGGGTGGATAATCTCCAAGATCGCACTCCAGATCAACTGGAGAAGGGCACTTCTTGATTCACATGTCGAAGGTCAAGTGGTGAAAAGGCCAACCACAGAAATGGTGTTTCACTTGTAGGCAGATTGTGGGTCAGGTGGAGCTCTGGACACCCCTTGCCCATCTAGAACAGAGTTGAAGACTACCATGGCCCCAATGTATGTGGCGTTGGAAGATCCAATTCTAGATAATGGATGGAAATTATGGTGCCATGTGATTTGAATTGGGTACTTCTGCAGGTTAGAAGGGATATATAATTTGGCATGTATGGGTAGGAGACAAATATTAACTTGAAGATAAGTTAAAGAACTTGTTTGTCAAAAATGACTATTTGCTCTATTTTTGTGTCAGTGCTATTACGGGAACAAACCCTGTTCACTAAAAGGTCTAATTGAGGAAGTTGATTTTAAATGTCACACATAAATGTAATAGGACCTAATTAGATAACTAGAAAACACCTATTGAGGGAAGTGCGTGGGCTGAACCTGTGACGGGTTCGCGGCATGGTGGTCCAAGAGAATTGGGAGGCTTTTGACAACGTTTTATAGACAACCTCGACCCTTAGGAATTGTTACGTTAGAACCTCGATTCATGCCATTTTAGGGGACCAGAATGGGACTATGGCCTACTGGTAGGGAGGTGAACGGCGCATCCCTCTCGTTTCCCATTCTCTTTGAACCAAGTGCAGCATGAATCTGCTTTGGATTGGGTATCTTTGTGTAAAGTATATGTCCAAGACCGGACCCTAGAATGCTATAAGGAGACCTTGACCCTTAGGAGCCTAGATTTTAGGTCGATCCTAGAGGGTTTGGCCGCAAATGTTCCATTGCGAGGCAGACTTGAGAAACCCTAGGTGACAAACCTCCTAACATTCCATGGGAGTGCCATGTGGCATTGCTTAGATTCGTCTCTCAATGGACCGCTAAAAACGTGCTTGGATAGTCGATAGGTGGGCACGTTAGAGTTGGTATCAGAGTAAGACTTCGTAATGAGGTGTGGTTGTTTAATGCATGGTTCGTAGACATATCCTAAACAGAATAACCTAAGTGGTATGGCTTGATTGTCAGATACCTTCTGCACCCACAAATACTGACATGCAAGAGAAGAATTTTCTTCTCAAGAAAATTAAGGCAACCAAGTTTGGTGGAAAAGGAATTGACGTCGTAGTAGAGGCAAAGATAGGGATTGAGTTGTTGAATGATTATTTCTCTTCTTCAGGAACTGCTTTTTCCAATCAAGCAATGATAGTCAAACTTAAGTTAGTTGGCTAGCTCGGATATGGTGGAAGCACTGGTGCAAAGATTGAGGTGTTTTTGAAGTCGCTGTCACTTGGGCTCAGTTGAAAGATGCTATACGTGGACGCCAATGTACTAGACTTTGAGGATGAATGAATTCTTCAAGCTAAAGCAACTGGAATTCACCTTGGAAGCCTACTACTCAAAGTTTGTAACTCTACTAAAATATGCACTGCCTATGGATATTGTGCAGGAAGTATCCAAGTTTTGCAATGGCTTGCTGAACAGTCCTTTGAATCACCGCCCTGAAGTAATGCGTCCAATGGACTTACAAGCATTACTTCGAGCAAAGCAATTCATCCAAGAACTTAAATTGGGAAATTGTGACAAAGACGATTCTCGAGATCAAGACAAGAGATGCCACACGTGCAGAGAGATAGGGCACATCTAGGAGATATCCCAACCATCAATGCTTCCACTACAATGAGCCAGGGCACGTCCAAGTAGACTGCCCTGACTTAAGTCCAGAAGATATTGAACCTCCAAGAAAACGAAGCTATACAAGTGCAGTCTTTGGATATATGGAGGAATCAGATGAAGACGAAGAGTTAGAACCTACTACACCTCTGCTGGATGATTAGAAATCCTAGAAATCTTATTGACATATAATCTTGTCTTGGGCTAAACCTTACTCTTGTAACTATAGTTAACCTGAGTAATATGAGTTCCATCATTTTTGAGCTTAGAACTTGCAAGTGATTAGAGATACTTTAGCAAGGAATGATAGCTATAACTTACAATTAATTTCTCTTAAATTGTGTTCTTCTCAACTAATATAGATTGGGTCTTACCAGAATGTCAAAGCTTGGGAGTATTCTTTGGGATTACAAGCAGAGCCGATTGACCATGGATCTCAGTCTAGATCTAAAAAGAGAACAATTTGCAAACAAAGTTTTCGAGATAAAGGACCACTTTGGTCTGCTAAAAGGATCCTAGGGCTATTTGGTCTAAAGAAGAAAATCCTACCAAGGACAACCATGAATCTTGTGACCACAATTGATAAAGCTCCACTCTATTTCTATTGCAAGGAGTTAGGTCATTTCAAAAGGGAATGTCCAAAACACCCTAAACACCGATGCTCTGAGTGCCACAACATTGGACATATCCATGTCAACTATCCCAACAGGACTCAAAGAGAACTTGAACTTACCAGGAATGAAATTGTACAAGCTTCAGTGATCTAGAATCTACCAGATACTTAGGAAAAACCTAGAAGATATTCACGAGATGTAACTACAATAAACTTCTCTCTTGTAATCCAAACTCAGATATAACAAATACAATAAGGTTGTTATTTCAAAAGACCGTATGCTTACGAATAATCAGAATGTCGCAATGAATGCGTGATGGGTCCTACCCCATAGATTCCAGAATGAAATCCCTAGTTCTTCCAAGATGAGGACATCTCGAGTTCTCTAAGAGGGAGAGGTTGTAATATCCCCACGGGCCATAGGAATGCCCCCCTTTGTATTAAGGTGAATTAAAATTTTTTTAATCCCTCCCCCTTGTCATCAATGCACACATGGTGGGGGGAGACAAGTCATCGACATGGAGGAAGCAGTCGATGAAGACGACGTGGAAGAGGAAGGCGATGATGAAGAGGAAGGAGATGATAACATCGATGAGGGGAAAGCCACGGGCCTACCACCCCTCCTAACCCCTTCTCAACTTGTCAACAGCACCGCCACCATGCAAAAGGGATGGGTGGTGGAGGCACCACCACCACTCCACCTCCTCCCTACACCCCCCCTCTGTAAGTAAGAGAAGGAGGATGACATTATTTTTACCCCCCCTTGCCACTAGTTGATAGAGAAAGAGGGAGAGAGAGAGTGACAGAGAGAAAGAGGGAGAGAAAGGGTGAGAGAGAGAGAGAGGGGGAGAGAGAGGGTGTGAGAGAGAGAGAGAAGAATGTTCCAAGGGCCTCCTTCTCTTCCCCTCCTTAGAGGGTGGCCACACACATTTTTCATTTTCCTTCATTTCCAAGTTTATTTGCTTTCCTGCAAGATTAATCTCCACCATGCAAGCTTAAATCTCTCCCCAAATTGGGCCCCACTAGTCGAGTGAAAGGTGATGAAGTCTTGTGCAAATCGTGTCTAATAGAGAAGAAGATTGAGGATGGCCCCCAAGCGGAAAATGTCACGCGTGGATGGCAATCCCTCAACAATCAACGAAGCTTCGGGCGAAGGCATCACTATCAATCAAACTATGGTAACGATCATAAGTACTAAATCCCCAAATTGATAGATGCTTGCTTGATTTTCACATGTGATACGTTAGGTTCCAAGCTTTACCACGTGAGAATAGTTTGTTGAAAAAGATAAACTTCGTCTCGATTATTCGAAGGATTGAGTTCCCAAATGCATGGATCAAGAAAAGTTAATTACAGGTAGTTGCTATGTGAAAAATCCATGCACATCATAAGAAACATATAAGATTCTAAAGTATTAAGCATCATTAAGACTTTGATCAGTCTTTACTAAAGTCTTGGATTGTACGCATTTGTCTCGCATCCTTTGCCTTAGGAGAAAGCAAGATAAAGTCAAGTTAAAATTTTGCATAGTATCACTCTTTGATTCCAAGGAGGAGAGAAAATATGCGATGGAAAGGTTATCGCGACTATTCTTGCAATGTTAGAAATGAATACCATTGTTTTTGTTGGTTGATCAAACAACACCCTAAATGCTTTTACATTCAATTGATTGTTGGATTGTGGTTTGGATGATTATTCCAAGTGCTTGGAACTGATGGTAAATGCATGGCAGGGGTTTGTGATGACAAATTGCCATGGAAATAAAGGAATGCTTTCTTAGAAGATGATATTAGGCTGATTGCGTTGTTTGTGCTTTATTCTTAAATGATTTAATTAAGGAAAGGATATTTTGCACGGGTGATCATCTCCAAGATCACACCACAGATTAACCGAAGAAGAGCACTGCTCAATTCACGGGCCGAAGATTGAGTGGTGAAAAGGCCAACCATGGAAATAGCTGCCTAGGAGTGAAACACCATGGAAATGGTGTTTCACTCCTAGGCAGCTTGTGGGTCAGGTAGAGCTCTGGAAACCCCTTGCCCGTTCGGAACGAGTTGGAGATTGCCATGGCCCCAACATCTGTGGTGTTAGAAGATCCTATTCTAGATAATGGATGGAAATTATGGTGCCATGTGATTTGAATTGGGTACTTCTACAGGTTAGAAGGGATATATAATTTGTCATGTATGGGTAAGAAACAAAGATTAACTTGAAGATAAGTTAAGGAACTTGTTTGTCAAAAAGGATTGTTTGCTCTATTTTCGTGTTAGAGCTATAAGTTATGCGAACTAACCTTGTTCTCTAAAAGTTCTAATTAAGGAAGCTGATTTTAAATGTCACACATGTTGAGATACCGAGCTCCACTTGTGATATGCCAGGGTGACCGTTGTGCATTTATGTCATCGACTTGTTAGCTGCAGATGCGGTTGGTACACCGCCCATGAATAATAGCTAGATGATAGCTATCCTTATCTACTCTAGTTCGTGGCTCAGTTAGTATGCCACCTTAGTTAGTTGAGTTTTGTTTGAGACCCATATATAGGGTTCTTCTATTTCTTTGTACTAGAGTTCTTTTGGCTTACACAACTAAGAAGAGGAAAACTATTTTCAGCCTCCACCTGTGTGTGTATTCCCCCATTGTGCAAGCAAGAAAGCTACAAGTGAGACTCCTTCCTTCTCTCCCACAATCTTGACATGGTATCAGAGCCTGGTTCGTGGTAAGGAGCTCAAGAAAGTAAACCAAGTTCGTGGCATTGTAGTAAGAGGACCAGTTTTGCTTTCATTTTTCGAGTTTGGGAGCAAGTCTCTGCAGGCAGCACAGCCGGAAAGTGCAAGAGTGCATTGTCTCAGATTGAGACACCCTTCGCGGTGTAGCAAGATGGCAGTATATGCTGCGGGCAAGGGCTTAAGCCCTCAGTTTCCCTGTTTTTTTTAATTCGAGGCCATTTCGGGGCCTGTTTTGGAGGCGAAAGTTTTCCGCACGCACTCAGGAAAAGGCCTTTTTTTTGCTGTGTGACCACTGTTCTACAGGTCGGTGAAAAGTTACTGTAGAAATTGCATCGTATGCCTGTGCGCAGAGACATTGGGAGTTACAGAATCATCCTTGTTGCCTGTTGATGCAAAATCGTCACTAGGAAGTGACTGTGTGGTCAAATACCACTTTCGTCAGTTTTGCAGATTTGGCCTTGTGAGGCTGAAGCTGTGTTTTTGCAGTGACAGAAGTTTTTGCAGTGTTCTGTAATGGCGTCTAATTCTCTTTCACAGATTGTCATTGAAAAGCTTGACAAGAACAACTTCCAAGCATAGAAGTTTAGAATGACGAATTTCCTTATGGAAAAAGGATATTGAGAATTCGTTGCAGGAAATGAAGAAGAACCAATTCTTCCTGATGTTCCCAATCAACAGCAAATGCAGGCATTTAAAGGATGACATGAGAGAGCCAGGAAAGTTATGTACTGGCTTTCTATCAGTATTTCAGACTCTATGATTGTGCATATTCAGGATGCAAGTACGCCAAAGGAGGCATGGGATACTTTGTCAAAAATGTATAGCACAAATACGCAAGCCAGGAAAATGCAGCTCAAGCAAGAGTTGCACAATGTGCAAAGAGAAAGTATGAGCATCAATGACTACCACATGAAGGTGAAGAAGATTGCAGATGCACTTGCTTCCATTGGGTCGCCAGTGGAAGATGATGATTT
The DNA here is from genome assembly GCF_053477565.2 of Lygodium microphyllum. NCBI lineage: Eukaryota > Viridiplantae > Streptophyta > Polypodiopsida > Schizaeales > Lygodiaceae > Lygodium > Lygodium microphyllum. Next base: position 87,302,584 of record NC_141153.1, on the reverse strand, counting down.
AGTTTCTATGACCTTGAATGGTCTAGGAAAGGATTATGCACAGTTTCGAACATCGATTTCCGTCCGGGAAAGATTTCCTGATTTTGAAGAGTTGATTGCTCTTCTAATTTCTAAGGAGCAGAGAAATGGTGGTGCATCTTCTTCAGGAGGAACTTCAAAAGAAGCTGTCTTCTACTCAAATGCTGGAAGAGGTAGAGGCAGAGGTAGAGGAGGCCAATCTGGAGGCCGTGGTAGAAATCAGAATATGCAGCAAACTCAAGAAAACCAGTCCTATGGAGGAGGACGTGGTAACTCTAGAGGTAGGGGGAGCCAAAGAGGTTGTGGTGAATGGAAAAGAGGCCAAAATGCAAACAGCAATGTTGAATGCTACTACTATGGTAAAATGGGTCATATGGCTAAAGACTGCTATAAAAAGCAGAATGACATCATGAATGGAAAATTACAAAAAGGGAATTATGCATCTTCTAGTAGACAGGGTGATGACAGAAATGAGCACTTGTTTATGGTGCAGCACATGACCAATTCTATGACAAGTGCAAAAGAAAGCAATGATGTGTGGTATGTTGACTCAGGTGCGTCAAACCACATGAGAGGTCATGCAGAATGGATGTAGGATGCAAGGAAAATGGAAAAACCAGGATTTGTGGAGACTGGTGATGATACTGCACATCCTATTGTGCAGATTGGAAATATTCCTTTGTCTATGCAGGATGGGAAAAAGAAATACTTGTCGGATGTATTTCATGTCCCGAATATCACCAAGAACCTGGTTTCTGTTGGTCAAATGGTTGAGCAGGGCTTGCAGGTCAGATTTAATTCCCATGGATGCTTTGTTGACGATATGAAAAATAAAGGTCGCATGATAGCAAAAGGAAAGAAGAAGAGAAGAATGTTTACGTTGGATGCAGACATGCCTGAATTGAGTGCAGCAATGTTTGCACATGGGACCAGTGTAGTTGCAGATATTGATATCTAGCATAAACACATTGGTCATGTTAATGTACAACGGCTTAAATCAATGCAAGCCCAAAATATTGTTGCAGGATTGCCTAAATTCAAGGTTGCATAAATGCATAAGGTATGTGAAGCCTGTCAATTTGGAAAACAGGCAAGGAAACCATTTCCTAGACATGTTCAAGAGAGTAAGAAGGCATTGGAATTAATCCACTCTGATGTGTGGACTACTAAAGCTGCATCTATTGGAGGCTGTCATTATTTTGTCACTTTTATTGATGACTATAGCAGAAAAGTTTGGGTGTATTTTATGAAAAAGAAAAGTGAAGTGTTTGGGCATTTCAAAACTCTTAAAGCTATGGTTGAAAAAGAAACAGGCCTGCAAATAAAATGCCTAAGGTCAGATGGAGGGGGAGAGTACCTCTCAAATGAGTTTGCAAGGTTCCTGCAGGAGCATGGCATAAAGCAGCAATATTCATGTAGTCATATCCCATAGCAAAATGGAATTGCAGAAAGAAAAAACAGGCATATTGGAGAGGTATCTCGTGCCATGCTCAATGAAAAAGACCTGCCAGATTTTTACTGGGCTGAGGCAATTGCTACAACAGTCTACATAATGAACAGGACTCCCACTGCAGCAATACATGGGATGACTCCAGAGGAGAGGTATACTGGTAGGAAACCAGATATTTCTCATTTGAAAATTTTTGGTTGCATTGCCTATGTTCATGTGCCAGATGAGTTGAGATCCAAGTTGGATCCAAAAGCTGAGAAGTGCATCTTTATTGGTTACTCTCTACAGCAGAAAGGGTATAGATGCTATAACCCTTCTACTCGTAAGTTTACAGTGAGCAGAGATGTTGTTTTTGATGAGATGAGTAGCTGGTATAAACCAGTAAATGTGATTGATGATGTAGATGCACAAAATGGTAATGCTGCACAGAATTCACAGCAGTAGTCACAAAATATTAGTGGACTTGGAGTGTCCTCTAGCAGTGGTTCACATTCTTCACCATGGACAGGTAGATTGAGATCAGGAGAATCTCCTCAAAGCAATGCAGATAGTGGTATGCAGGTTTCAGGAAAAGGAAAAGAGAAGGTAGATCAGCCCATGTTTGCTATCAATGCAAGTCACTCTTATGTGGATGGTGAATCCAGTGGCTCAAATCAGAGCATTGATGATGAGTTGGGTATTCCTTCTATTGTTACACCTGGAGTAAGGAAGACCAGGGATGTTTTGAGAGCACCTGGGAGTGAACCTACTCTGCGCAAGCCTACTAGAGCTAGGTATCCTATGGATAGGCTGAAATATGATGGATTTACAGCCATTCACTATGCCTATATGGTCAAAGTGATACAGGAACCAGAACCCACTTCTTTTGAGCAAGCCATGGATGAAGAAATGGATGCCTTGGAAGAAAATGCTACATGGGAATTGGTACCTTTTCCTAAAGATAAGAATGCAATTGGTTGTAAGTGGGTTTATAAGATGAAGCACAATGCAGATGGTTTTGTGAATAGATACAAGGCAAGATTAGTAATCAAGGGGTATGCACAAACATATGGCATTGATTATGAAGAAACATTCAGTCCGGTTGCAAGGATGGCAACCGTAAGAGCAATCATTGCTATGGCTGCATCAAAGGGATGGTCTTTACATCAGATGGATGTAAAGAATGCCTTCTTGCATGGTGATTTGCAAGAAGAGGTCTATATGGAGCAGCCACTAGGTTATGTGCATGCTGTTCATCCTGAGTTTGTTTGTAGGTTGAAGAAAGCCTTGTATGGCTTGAAGCAAGCACCTAGAGCATGGTCTGACAAGATAGGACAGTATCTTGTCACTATTGGCTTTCAGATTTCCAAGGCAGATTTCTCACTTTATGTGAGAAAAACAGAGAAAGGTATTATGCTACTTGTCATTTATGTTGATGATTTGATTATGACAGGTGATAGTGATGAAGATATCCTTCATGTGAAAATGCTATTGAAGCAGAAGTTTGAGATGAAGGATTTGGGAGAGTTGCGTTATTTCTTGGACATTCAGGTGATTAGATCACCAAGTGGGATATGGCTCTTGTAGAGGCAGTATGGATTGGACATGCTGTCCAAATATGGGATGACAGGCTGTAAGCCTATTTCAGTTCCTTTGGAGCAGAATGTGAAGCTAAGCCCAAATGCAGGTGAGCTTCTGGAACACCTTACTATGTACAGATGCATAGTAGGAAGTTTGATTTATATGACTAATACCACACCAGATTTGAGCTAAGCTGTTGGATTGGTAAGTCAGTTTATGCAGGCTCCAAGGAAACCACATTTGGATGCGGCTAGACGCATACTCAGGTATGTGAAGTCCACATTGCAGTATGGACTACTTTATGAGACTGGGTTTCAGATACAGTTGCATGGATACACTGATGCTGATTGGGCTGGTAGTATTTCTAACAGACGATCTACCAGTGGATATGTGTTCTCTTTTGGGAGTGCTGCAGTCACTTGGAGCAGCAAGAAATAGCCTACAGTTGCCTTGTCGAGCACAGAGGTTGAGTACAGGGGTGCATAAATGGCTGCATGTGAGGTAGCTTGGTTGCATAAGCTACTTTATGATATGCATCAGCGTATATATGGGCCAGTTGTCATTTATTGTGACAACATGAGCAGTATACAGTTGGCAAATAACCTAGTCTATCATGCTAGAACAAAGCACATTGAGGTGCATTATCACTATCTGCGGGAGAGGGTTTTACTAGGTCTTATTGATCTAGTTTATGTCAGCACAGAGGATCAGGTAGCTGACATATTCACGAAGGCATTGGGCGCAGAGAAGCTGCGCAAGTTCAAAGACCTGCTTGGTGTGCAGGAATTAGGATTGAGCTCGAGGGGGAGTGTTGAGATATCGAGCTCCTCTCGTGATATGCCAGGGTGACCATTGTGCATTTATGTCACCGACTTGTTAGCTGCAGATGCGGTTGGTACACCGCCCATGAAAAATAGCTAGATGACAGCTATCCTTATCTACTCTAGTTTGTGGCTCAGTTAGTATGCCACCTTAGTTAGTTGAGTTTGGTTTGAGACCCATATATAGGGTTCTTCTATTTCTTTGTACTAGAGTTCTTTTGGCTTACACAACTAAGAAGAGGAAAACTGTTTTCAGCCTCCACCTGTGTGTGTATTCCCCCATTGTGCAAGCAAGAAAGCTACAAGTGAGACTCCTTCCTTCTCTTCCACAACCTTGACAACACATAAATGTGATAGGACCTAATTAGATAACTAAAAAAGACTATTGAGGGAGGTGGGTGGGCAAAACCTGTGACGAATCCATAGTAGGGTGGTCCTAGAGAACTGGGAGGCTTCTAACAAGGTTTTACCAACAACCCCGACCCTTAGCAATTGTTAGGTTAGAACCTTGATTCATGCCATTTTAGGGGACCAGAATGAGACTATGCCCTACGGGTAGGGAGGTTGAGTGGCACATTCCTCTCGTTTCCCATTCTCTTTGAACCAAGTGGGGTATGGATCTGCTTTGGATTAGGTATCTTTGCGTAAAGTAGATGTCCAGGACTAGATGCTAGAATGCTATCAGGAGACCTTGACCCTTAGGAGCCTAGATTTCAGGTCGATCCTAGTGGGTTTGGCCATGAATGTTTTGTTGCGAGGCAGACTCGAGAAACCCTTGGCGACAAACCTCCTAAAATTCCATGGGAGTGCCATGTGGCATTGCTTAGATTCGTCTCTTGATGGACCTCTAAAAACGTGCTTGGATAGTTGATAGGTGGGTACATTAGAGTTGGTATCAGAGAAAAACTTCGTAATGAGGTGTGGTTGTTTAATGCATGGTTCATAGAAATATTCTAAACAGAGTAACCTAAGTGATATGGCTTGATTTTCAGGTACCTTCTGCACCCACAAATACTAACATGCAAGAGAAGAATTTTCTTCTCAAGAAAATTAAGGCAGCCAAGTTTGGTGGAAAAGGAATTGACGTCGCAGTAGAGGCAAAGATAGGGATTGAGCCGGTGGATGATTATTTCTCTTCTTCAGGAACTGCTTTTGCCAATCAAGCAATGATAGCCAAACTTAAGTTAGTTGGCTAGGATCGGATATGGTGGAAAGAAATGGTGCAAAGATAGAGGTGTTTCTGAAGCCACTGTCAGTTGGGCTTAGCTAGAAGATGCTGTACGTGGATGATACTTTTCACCAACCTACCAGACTTTGAGGATGAATGAATTCTTCAAGCTAAAGCAATTGGAATTGACCTTGGAAGCCTACTACTCAAAATTTGTAACTCTACTAAAATACACACTGCCTATGGATATTGGCATCTAGTATCCAAGTTTTGCCATAGCCAGAACAATCCTCTGAACCACCGCCATGCGTCTAATGGACTTGCAAGATGCATTAATTCAATTAAAGCCAATCATCCAATAACTTAATCTAGATAATTGTGACAAAGACGATTCCCGAGATCAAGACAAGAGATGCCACATGTGCGGAGAGATAGGGCACATCTGTAGGAGAATGTCCCAATTGTCGATGCTTCCACTGCAATGATCTAGGGCACGTCTAAGAAAACTGCCTCGAGAAGATATTGAACCTCCAAGAAAATGAAGCTACACAAGTGCAATGATCTAGGGCACGTCTAAGAAAACTGCCTTGAGAAGATATTGAACCTCCAAGAAAATGAAGCTACACAAGTGCAATCGTTGAATATATGGAGGAATCAGATAAAGACGAAGACCTAGAACCTACTATACCTCTACAGGATGATTAGAAATCCTAGAAATCTTATCGACATATAATCCAGCTTGAGGGCTAAAACTTACTCTTGTAGCTACAGTTAACTCGAGTAATATGAGTTGCATCATTTTTGAGCTTAGAACTTGCAAGTGATGTGAAATTTTTTAGCAAGGAATGACAATTATAACTTATAGCAAGGAATGACAGTTATAACTTATAATGAATTTCTCTTAAGTTGTGTTCTTCTCAACTAGTATAGATTGGGTCTTACTAGAATGTCGAAGCTTGGGAGTATTCTTTGGGATTACAAGCAAAGCCGATCGACCATGGATCTCAGTCTAGATCTAAAAAGAGGACAATTTGGAAACATAGTTTTCAAGATAAAGGACCACTTCGGTCTGCTAAAAGGATTCTAGGGAAATTTGGTCTAAAGAAGAAAATCCTGCCAAGGACAACCAGGAATCTTGTGACCACAAGTGATAAAGCTCCGCGCTATTTCTATTGCAAGGAGTTAGGCCATTTCAAAAGGGAATGTCCAAAACACCCTAAACACCGATGCTCCGAGTGCCACAACATTGGACATATCCACGTCGATTGTCCCAAAAGGACTCAAAGAGAACCTGAACTTACAAGGAATGAAATTATACAAGCTTTAGTGATCTAGAATCTACCAGATACTTAGGAAACACCTAGAAGATTATCATGAGATATAACTACAATAAACTTCTCTCTTGCAATCTAGACTCGGATATATCAAATACAATAAATTTATTTCAAAAGATGGTATGCTTATGAGTAATCAGGATGTTGCAATGAATGCGTGATGGGTTCTACCCTATAGATTCTAGAATGAAATCCCCAGTTCTTCCAAGATGAGGACATCTTGAGTCTTCTAAGGGGGAGAGAATGTAATATCCCTGCGGGCCATAGGAACACCCCCTTCTTTTTTATTAAGGTTAATTCAAAATTTTTGTATCTCTCCCCCTGCCATCAACGACTAGGTGGTGGGGGGAGAGAAGTCGTCAACGTAGAGGAAGCAATCGATGAAGATGACATGGAGGAGGAAGGCAATGACGAAGGGGAAGGAGACGATAACATCGATGAAGGGAAGGCCATGGGCCAACCACCCCTCCTAACCCCTTCTTGACCTATCAACAACACCATCACCATGCAAAAGGGACGAGTGGTGGAGGCACCACCACCACTCCACCTCCTCCACACACCTCCTCCCCTCAATAATACCCTCCTCCCCATTATAAGAGAGAGAGAGAGAGAGAGAGAGAGAGAGAGAGAGAGAGAGAGAGAGAGAGAGAGAGAGAGAGAGAGAGAGAGAGAGAGAGAGAGAGAGAGAGAGAGGAGAATATTCCAAGGGCCTCCTTCTCTTCCCCTCCTTAGAGGGTGGCCACATGCGTTTTTCCTTTTCCTTCATTCCTAAGTTTATCCCTTTCCTGCAAGATTAATCTCCACCATGCAAGATTAAATCTCTCCCCAAATTGGGCCCCACTAGTCGAGTGAAAGGTGATGAAGTCTTGTGCAAATTGTGTCTAATAGAGAAGAAGATCGAGGATGGCCCCCAAGCGAAAAATGTCACTCGCAGATGGCAATCCCTCAACAAGCAATGAAGGTTTAGGTGAGGGCATCACTATCAATCCAACTATGGTAACGATCATAAGTAATAAATCCCCAAATTGATAGATGCTTGCTTGATTTTCACATGCGATACGTTAGGTTCCAAGCTTTACCACGTGAGAATAGTTTGTTGAAAATGATAAACTTCGTCTTGATTATTTGAAGGATTGAGTTCCCAAATTCATGGATCAAGAAAAGTTAATTGCATGTAGTTTCTATGCGACAAATCCATGCACATCTTAAGCAACATATAAGATTCTAAATTATTAAGCATCATTAAGACTTTGATTAGTCTTTACTAAAGGACAATATTGTTTAAGATTTGCAAGGTCACCTTGAGGATTATGCACGTAGATAGTACATGCACATGAAAGATTAAACGAAACATACATCAATTGTACATGAAAAGATCTTGTATTAAAAGTTTTGCATCTATCCTATGAAGGTTTCGCATTGAAAAACAGTTAAAGAGTTTACCTTATGTTGCCAAACCATGAGTTGATTACAATTGGCATAATAATTGAGGGATTATTTTACATTGGAAGATAGTCTTGGATCGTTACACATTTTTCTCGCATTCTTTGCCTTGAGAGAAAGGAAGATAAAGTCAAGTTAAAATTCTGCATAGTATCGCTCTTTGATCCCAAGGAGGAGAGCAAATATGCGATGGAAAGGTTATCGCGACTATTCTTGCAATGTTAGAAATGAATACCATTGTTTTTATTGGTTGATCAAACAACACCCTAAATGCTTTTACATTCAATTGATTATTGGATTGTGGTTTGGATGATTATTCCAAGTGCTTGTGATTGATGGTAAATGCATGGCACGGGTCTGTGATGACAAATTGCCATGGGGATAAAGGAATGTTTTCTTGGAAGATGATATTAGGTCTTCAGCATGACTTTGAAGGGAAATGCAGCCCATTGGTACTACTAACTTGTGACACATTCGATTACCACTATGCAAGCATTCTGTACTACATTTCATAGAGATTTCTCTCCCAAAAGAGGGAGCCAATATTGGCTATGTGTCCTAAATGAGACTCGGAAATAATTCAATAAAAGTGTAAACACATATTCTTAAAAGCTATGCAAAGTATTTTCATGTTTGTGTAATACTGTCCAATTAACCCTATCGCTCAATTGTAATTATTATTAAGAGAGTTAGATTTCACGATTCAACTGCACTCAAGTAACATTGCACTAAACAATCTAGATACAACTATAATAGTAGTAGAGGGAGTTGAGTCAAGAATTCATGCTATCTATGGCAAGAGGACGAGCCCTCTTAATGACTGGGTTGGTGCCAAATGCAATGCTAATAGGATATAATTCAATACTAGCACCACCCACATAGTATCATGGGTTGAAGTCAAGGGAATTCAAATCAAGGGTTGCTTCAATTACCCGCACCTGTAGGACCAAATGTTACCCAACCAAGATCCATGATGTCTATGAGTAGCAGGCAAGATCCCATCATAAACCAAGGATCTATGCAACCACCAACCTCTTTACGAATCGTAGAACCTAATGTGGAGATGGCTCTTGATGCCACTAGTTATGAATCTTGTGTGTCAAATATTGTTGAGAAATTTAAGGATATAATAAAACATTACATTGACATGATTACTAAACAATATCAATAGATCATTGTGGATGTTAATTTCCTAAAGTATCAACAAAATTAGATTGTCACTAGGAAGGTTGATGAGGCGGGTCCATTAAGATTCAAATGTAAGTGGTGTGGTGGTCAAAATTTCCCTTGAAAATATCCTAATGTTAAATGTGACATATATGGAAAGTCCAACCACTCAACACTTGCTAGAGAAAGATTAGTTCTCTTCAGTAAGGAAGGGGACAACTAGGTCCTATTAATCATGGAGGACAAGGAAACAATCTTTAACAAGATGAGGGGTCAAAGCAAATTTTATAGGGAAGAGGAAAGGCTATTGTGGAAGAATGGTAGTGGTGTAAGTTTGATTGAAGCAATGTGTGTTAATACCACTAATGATTCTAATTTATGAGCAACGAGAGGTCATAAGGCCAAAGAGGGAGATAAAGAAAATGCAAAACCTATTGAGGCAACCCCTAAATAGGATGATTGGGCAAGTATATCTTTAGCCTTAATGTACAAGGTGGTTCTTTGAAGGCTGTTGATGGAAAATTAGACTCAAATAAGGAGCTAACAAAGAAGAAAGTGAAGGCCAAGAAAGAGCTGCCTAAAATTATGAAGTGACCAAGAGAGTGGATGGTTTGGTGAGATAAGAGAGCTATTGCTAACTTCTAGGAATTTGATCTAGCAAGTTTGCTTTGCGAGATCAAGCCTGTTGTTAACTTCCTACAATCAATTAAACTATCCCCAAGAGTATGTAAATAGTTTAAGAAGATCCTTCACACATTGGATATATTATTGAACCCTTGGGTATAGCCCATGTTGGTGATGACTGGTTTGAGCATGCCAAAAAATAGTACCCAAGGGTGCCAACTTATGTTGATGGTATATTCATAGACCATACCATTGTGGATACAGGATCCTTCAAAAACATTATGAACTAAGAGTTGATAGAAAGGGTGGGATTGGAGATCCAAAAAGAAACCTCCACAATTTTAAGGATGATTGATGATAGTTAAAGACAATGAGAATGTTGTATACTAAAGTCCATGTAATCGTTGCTAACATCGAATGCATCTTGGATTTTAGGGTCATTAGGTTTGCAGAGTGGCCAAGCCACCAAGTGCTATTAGAAAGGCTATGGATATTGCAATCCAATTGTTAAATTGACATACTGGTTGATCATTTGATCTTTGGCAAAGGTGCTAGAGGAGTTATAATTGATGCTTACCAAGAATCACCTCAAAGTGAGAGAACACCCATATCCTCAATAGAATTGGATGCACTATTTCTTACATTCTTGCAACTCATATGCAACAAAGTGTTATTAAGACCTAAAATGGGCTCGAGACTGATGGCTCATATGCACAAAGTGTCGAGACCTAAAATGGGCCCAATACTGATGGCTCTAGTCGCAAGCTCCTAAATACACAAATGACCCACATGGTCATGCATCCAGGAGCATCTAGGCACTATAAATTATTAATAATTGTTGCATTTCTAGATACAATTTTGGATTGTAGTCCAACTAATTACCCCTCCCGGCCCCAACTAAAGGAGTTTCCCATATGTAGGTGACTATCTTACCTCGAATCACATACATAAAGGGCAGCCCCTAGCCAAATGCTGTGGCCCCTATAGCTCTCCTACACCCCAAGGATTGACCCCATGAGATGCACCATGTGAAACATATAGAGTATTGTAACACAGTCCTCTCTTGGTATTTATCATTTTAGGAGACTTTTCATAACCGTACATAAGCTTTTTCATAAGAATAAATGCTCTATCTATGACTAGATATCCTCTTCCCCTCCACATGGGTCAACAAGTTTTCCAAACAATTACTATACATCTAGTATATTTATTCTGATACCATGCTTTTATTCTCTTTCCATGCAAGGTGGAATGCTCTACAATGCACAAACAAAAGAAAAACATAATCATATTCCATGTGCACAATCATATCTTTTCATGCTTTTCACCATACATGTTATGGCAATGTAGAACACCAACAAAACTTGTACTCCTATCTTCCTTACATGAAAAACCAACCTATATGCATATAAAAAAGATAAAAAAGTGTTATGTCCTTGGTAGGATTTTCTTCTTTAGGCCAAAATGTCCTAGGATTCTTTTAGCAGATTGGAGTGGTCCTTTATCTTGGAAACTACATTTCCAGATTGTCCTGCCCTTAGTTCAGGACTGAGCTCCATGGACAATTGGCTTTGCTTGTAATACTAAAGAATACTTCCAAGCTTTGACATTCTGGTAAGACCTAATCTATATTAGTTGAGAAGAAATGACTTAAGAGAAATTCATTGCACATTATAACTATTATTCCTTGCAAGAGTATCTCTAATCATTTGTAAGTTTTAGGCTCAAAATAGATGCAACTCATATTACTCAAGTTAACTGTAGTCACAAGAGTAAGGTTTATTCCAATACAAGTTGTATTTCATGTCGATAAAATTTCTAGGATTTCTAATAATCCTGAAGTGGTGTAGTAGGTTCTAAATCTTCGTCTTCATCTGATTCCTCTATATAATATTGAGGATGCATGCTAAGGAGGATCACTGATTAGAAAATCTACAATCATAATGAGGCATAAGCATTGACAAAGAAGAACAACTGATATTATCCAAGCATAATGCAAGTACAATTGATGAGAATGATTGATTATATGAGTGTGGGGTAAAAAAGCCTATCAGAAAATGAGCTACAAAAGAGGGACTGATGAGTCCTATCCTTTTGTTCTTGGGTGTCTTCTTCTTCTTTTTCATTGTTGTCTTCATCTTCTTTGATTGTAGCAAGATATGATCTTTGAGACCTTTTCTTAGCATGGAAAAATTTCTCAATATGCCAAGTTTTCTTACAAAAGTCACGGACTATGCTCTTCTTCCCTTTCACATAGAGGAGTTGTTGGTCTCCTGTTGGGATGCTTGTTTCTCTCTTGCTCTTGATCTTCTTTTCCTCCAGGAGAGAGGCTTTGATATCCACAAGCTTCGGCTTTGGAATGTTGATTAATGTGGTAGACACATTATCAAACTTAGGTGGAAGACTCTTGAGAAGCACTCCAATGCAAATGTCTTCGTCCATCTTCAAGTTGATTCTTGCAACAAGCTTTCCATATAATTCAAATGAGTTGGAAGTGAGGTACTACTTTTCATGTCAAGCCTAAAAAATTCAATCAGTAGGCCATATTTGGAGGATTTTGAATGAGCTCCAAACAAGGTTTCTAATCGATCCATGTCACATGAGAGGTTTCACAATCATCAACATGATGAATGTTGTTGTCATCAAGTTTGAGCTTGATAATAGCTTGAGCCTTATCATCATTTTTATCCCATATGACTGAAAGTGCAGCTTCCCTTGGTTTCCTCTCTTGACCACTTGTGATTGACCACAAGCCTTTCTTCATCAGGATCAGTTTTGATCCTAGTTTGCCATGTATAGAATCTGACACCGTTGAATTGAGCTATCGGTGAGTCCTTGCCCATGTTGAGGTTGCGAGATCAGTAGCAAATCAACTCCAAAAATTTTAGATTTCAGCAGCAAAAGAGTTGATCACAAGTACCAAGAAACACTAGGTGATTAGTATCAAGAGATACTAGGTGATTAGGTGACTAGTATGCCCTTTGAACTTGGGATCTTCAAGGTCTTGCAAGTTTGAGTCTTCCCCTCCTTGGTTTGATGTTAAAGTAGCATTAAAAAATTTAGATTTGATTAGAGGAAAATTTGATTTTTTTAGATAACATAAGTGCTAAAAGCACTAGATGAGTGTCAGTGAACACTGTGCTTGTATCTTCTCGGATTAAACTTGAATCTTTCACAATGTCCCCTTCTTGCTGGTTTGATGCCTCAACTGTTACTGGAAATTTATTGATATTTCTAGCCCAAGTGGAAAAAACTCCAATTGACTAAAAAGAGTGAGAAAATGAAGTGAAATATAAGCTTGAAGTTTGATGACTATGGCTGCCCTTTAGGGTTTTTAGATAGGGGCCTGATTTTTCCTTGATTACAGCTCATAAATGTGGCTATTTGGAAAAATCTCTGAAAGAGAGAGAGCCTAGGTATGGGTCCTCAAAAGCCCCATGAAGATAGTTAGCATCGCAGCATCTACAGATGGATTGAATAGTACAAACATAAATGATGCAGATTTGGGCAGTGACTTGTTGCAGGCGCAATGCTGGAGTTGAGAGGTGTTCTCTCATCTTCAGCCCTCTTGGACTCTCTTTGGGCCCTCTTCAACTTGGACCATTCCTCCTTTGTCATTGTTTCTTTTATTTCCTTATGTGGCTTTGATGGGGTTCCATTCTTTGGTACCTTGGGCTCTCTTTTGTTGGACTGTGTCTCTTGCTCTTCCCTATCATTTATAGTCCTCTCATTGGACTGCTCTTGCTCATGGTGTGGAAATCAGTCAGGGGTCTTTCCTACTCTCTCTTAACCTCCTTCTGTGTCCTTCAGGGCCTCCTGGATGATGGCCATCAATATTCCACCAAACGTGATGGTGGATGCCTTGGAGGAGGACTTCTTTCGGGCTGACCTTGCTATGGAGGCCGGGGATTCCCCTGCTGCTGCTACTGTGCCTCTGGTCAAGGCTTTTGCTAAGCTTTCAATAGTCTTTTGCATGAAGGCGTTCTAGTCTACCTCATCTAGGGATCCAACTGCGATGCTTTCCAGTTACGGCGGTCCGATTCTGTTCATAAGGGCATTGTACCTTTGACTGGAGAAGAGAGTATGAACCATCTTTGTGCCTGCAGTTTGATCTCAAGATTTGGGATGTCTGCCAAGCTTATCCCATCCACTATACGTACGACCTCCTTGCTCATCCCCAACATGCTATACACGTGCTTCCACAAAGAGGTAGATAAAACATACATGAAAGCTTCTTGAGAATGTGAAATGCTTAAGTATAGATTAAAGTTTGTGCTTCAAGAAATCCACACGATTCAAAAGTATCCATGATAATTTTTCTACAGTCTAAGTCTTGTCATTTCGACATTGATTGACACTTAAGGCATGTTTGTTTTCTCCTTTTCCAGATTTCTTTTTATGCTTGTTTCCTTTCCACCTTACCCCTCCCTCCCTTGGAAATGATTTGAATCCTTCCTAGGATTGGAGAGCAAAGGGCTAAGGGCATTTAGGCGGCTTTGGGTGGGACATGATGTTGAGATATCGAGCTCCACTCGTGATATGCCAGGGTGACCGTTGTGCATTTATGTCCCCGACTTGTTAGTTGCAGATGCAGTTGGTACACCGCCCATGAATAATAGCTAGATGACAACTATCCTTATCTACTCTAGTTCGTGGTTCAGTTAGTATGCCACCTTAGTTAGTTGAGTTTGGTTTGAGACCCATATATAGGGTTCTTCTATTTCTTTGTATGAGAGTTCTTTTTGGCTTACACAACTAAGAAGAGGAAAACTGTTTTCAGTCTCCACCTTTGTGTGTATTCCCCCATTGTGCAAGCAAGAAAGCTACAAGTGAGACTCCTTCCTTCTCTCCCACAATCTTGACATGGTATCAGAGCCTTGTTCGTGGTAAGGAGCTCAAGAAAGCAAACCAAGTTCGCGGTGTTCTGGTAAGAGGACCAGTGGTTCTTTCTTTTTTTCTGTTTTGGGAGCAAGTCTCTGCAGGTAGCACAGCCGAAAAGTGCAAAAGTACATTGTTTCAGATTGAGACGCCCTTCGCGGTGTAGCAAGAGGACAGTATATGCTGCGGGCGAGGGGGTTTAGCCCTTGTTTCTCTGTTTTTTTGATTTGAGGCCATTTCAGGGCCTGTTTTGGAGGCGGAAGTTTTCTGCACGCACTCAGGAAAAGGCCCTGTTTTATGCTGTGCGACCACTGTTCTACAGGTCGGTGAAAAGTTACCGTAGAAATTGCATCGTATGCCTGTGCACAGAGACATTGGGAGTTACAAAATCATCCTTATTGCCTGTTGATGCAAAATCGTCACTAGGAAGTGAGTGTGTGGTCAAATACCACTTTCGTCAGTTTTACAGATTTTCCCTTGTGAGGCTGAAGCTGTGTTTTTTACAGTGATGGAATTTTTTGCAGTGTTCTGTAATGGCGTTTGATTCTCTTTCACAGATTGTCACTGAAAAGCTTGACAAGAACAACTTCCAAGCATGGAAGTTTAGAATGACAAATTTCCTTATGGGAAAAGGATATTGGGAATTTGTTGCAAGAAATGAAGAAGAAAGAGTTCTTCTTGATGTTCCCAATCAACAACAAATGCAGGCATTTAAAGGATGGCATGAGAGAGCCAGAAAATTTATGTACTGGCTATCTATTGGTATTTCAGACTCTATGATTGTGCATATTCAGGATGCAAGTATGCCAAAGGAGGCATGGGATACTTTGTCAAAAATGTATAGCACAAATACGCAAGCCAGGAAAATGCAGCTTAAGCAAGAGTTGCACAATGTGCAAAGAGAAAGTATGAGCATCAATGACTACCACATGAAGGTGAAGAAGATTGCAGATGCACTTGCTTCCATTGGGTCACCAGTGGAAGATGATGATTTAGTTTCTGTGACCTTGAATGGCCTAGGAAAGGATTATGCACAGTTCCAAACATCCATTTCCGTCTATGAAAGATTTCCTGATTTTGAGGAGTTGATTACTCTTCTAATTTTTGAGAAGCAGAGAAATGGTGGTGCATCTTCTTCAGGAGGAACTTCAAAAGAAATTGTCTTCTACTCAAATGCTGGAAGAGGTAGAGGAGGCTGATCTGGAGGCCATGGTAGAAATCAGAATATGCAGCAAACTCAAGAAAACCAGTCCTATGGAGGAGGACGTGGTAACTCTAGAGGCAGGGGGGCCAAAGAGGTCGTGGTGGATGGCAAAGAGGCCAAAATGCAAACAGCAATGTTGAATGCTACTACTGTGGTAAAATGGGTCATATGCTAAAGACTACTATAAAAAGCAGAATGACATCATGAATGGAAAATTGCAATAAGGGAATTATGCATCTTCTAGTAGACAGGGTGATGACAGAAATGAGCATTTGTTTATGGTCCAGCACATGAACAATTCTGTGACAAGTGTAGAAGAAAGCAACAAAGTGTGGTATGTTGACTCAGGTGCGTCAAACCACATGACAGGTCATGCAAAATGGATGCATGATGCAAGGAAAATGGAAAAACTAGGATTTGTGGAGACTGGTGATGATACTGCACATCTTATTGTGCAGATTGGAAAAATTCCTTTGTCTATGCAGGATGGGAAAAAGAAATACCTGTCAGATGTATTTCATGTCCCCAATATCACCAAGAATCTGGTTTCTGTTGGTCAAATGGTTGAGCAGGGCTTGCAGGTCAGATTTAATCCTCATGGATGCTTTGTTGAGGATATGAAAAATAAAGGTCGCTTGATAGCAAAAGGAAAGAAGAAGGGCAGAATGCTTACGTTGGATGCAGACATGCCTGAATTGAGTGCAGCAATGTTTGCACATGGGACCGGTGTAGTTGCAGATATTGATATCTGGCATAAACGCATTGGTCATGTTAATGTACAACGACTTAAATCAATGCAGGCCCAAAATATTATTGCAGGATTGCCTAAATTCAAGGTTGCAGAAATGCATAAGGTATGTGAAGCCTGTCAATTTGGAAAACAGGCAAGGAAACCATTTCCTAGACATGTTCAAGAGAGTAAGAAGGCATTGGAATTAATCCACTCTGATGTGTGGACTACTAAAGCTGCGTCTATTGGAGGCTGCCATTATTTTGTCACTTTTATTGATGACTATAGCAAAAAAGTTTGGGTGTATTTTATGAAAAAGAAAAGTGAAGTTTTTGGACATTTCAAAACTCTTAAAGCTATGGTTGAATTAAAAGAAATAAACCTGCATATAAAATGCCTAAGGTCAGATGGAGGGGGAGAGTACCTCTCAAATGAGTTTGCAAGGTTCTTGCAGGAGCATGACATAAAGCAGCAATATTCATGTAGTCATACCCCACAGCAAAATGGAATTGCAGAAAGAAAAAACAGGCATATTGGAGAGGCATCTCGTGCCATGCTCAATGAAAAAGACTTGCCAGATTTTTACTGGGCTGAGCAGTTGCTACAACGGTCTACATAATGAACAGGACTCCCACTACAGTAATACATGGCATGACTCCAGAGGAGAGGTATACTGGTAGGAAACCAGATATTTCTCATTTGAAAATTTTTGGTTGCATTGCCTATGTTCATGTGCCAGATGAGTTGAGATCCAAGTTGGATCCAAAAGCTGAGAAGTGCATCTTTATTGGTTACTCTCTACAGCAGAAAGGGTATAGATGCTATAACCCTTCTACTCGTAAGTTTACAATAAGCAGAGATGTTGTTTTTTATGAGATGAGTAGCTGGTATAAAGCAGTAAATATGATTGATAATGTAGATGCACAAAATGGTAATGCTGCACAGAATTCACAGCAGCAGTCACAAGATATTAGTGGACCTGGAGTGTCCTCTAGCAGTGGTTCACATTCTTCGCCATGGATAGGCAGATTGAGATTAGGAGAATCTTCTCAAAGCAATGAAGATAGTGGTATGCAGGTATCACGAAAAGGAAAAGAGAAGGTAGATCAGCCCATGTTTGATGTGAATGCAGGTCACTCTTATGTGGATGGTGAATCCAGTGGCTCTGAACAGAGCATTGATGATGAGTTGGGTATTCCTTCTATTGTTACACCTGGAGTAAGGAAGACTAGGGATGTTTTGAGAGTACCTAGAAGTGAGTCTACTTTGCGTAGGTCTACCAGAGCTAGGTATCCTGTGGATAGACTGAAATATGATGGATTTACAGCCATTCACTATGCCTATATGGTCAAAGTGATACAGGAACCAGAACCCACTTCTTTTGAGCAAGCCATGGGAAAAGAAAAATAGGAGAAAGCCATGGATGAAGAAATGAATGCTTTGGAAGCAAATGCTACATGGGAATTGGTACCTTTGCCTAAAGATAAGAATGCAATTGGTTGTAAGTGGGCTTATAAGGTGAAGCACAATGCAGATGGTTCTGTGAACAGATACAAGGCAAGATTAATAGTCAAGGGGTATGCACAAACATATGGCATTGATTATGAAGAAACATTCAGTCCGGTTGCAAGGATGGCAACCGTAAGAGCAATCATTGCTATGGCTGCATCAAAGGGATGGTCTTTACATCAGATGGATGTAAAGAATGCCTTCTTGCATGGTGATTTGCAAGAAGAGGTCTATATGGAGCAGCCACCAGGTTATGTGCATACTATTCATTCTGAGTTTGTTTGCAAGTTGAAGAAAGCCTTGTATCGCTTGAAACAAGCACCTAGAGCATGGTCTGACAAGATAGGACAATATCTTGTAACTATTGGCTTTCAAATTTCCAAGGCAGATTTCTCACTTTATGTGAGAAAAACAGAGAAATGTATTATGCTGCTTGTCATTTATGTTGATGATTTGATTATCACAGGTGATAGTGATGAAGATATCCTTCATGTGAAAATGCTATTGAAGCAGAAGTTTGAGATGAAGGATTTGGGAGAGCTGCGTTATTTCTTGGGCATTGAGGTGATAAGATCACCAAGTGGGATATGGCTCTTGCAGAGGCAGTATGGATTGGACATGCTGTCCAAATATGGGATGACAGGCTGTAAGCCTATTTCAGTTCCTTTGGAGCAGAATGTGAAGCTGAGCGCAGATGCATGTGAGCTTCTGGAAGACCCTACTATGTACGCGCATAGTAGGAAGTTTGATTTATATGACTATTACCAGGCCAGATTTGAGCTATGTTATTGGATTGGTAAGTCAATTTATGCAGGCTCCAAGGAAACCGCATTTGGATGCGGCTAGACGCATACTCAGGTATGTGAAGTCCACATTGCAGTATGGACTATTTTATGAGACTGGGGTTCAGATACAGTTGCATGGATACACTGATGCTGATTGGGCTGGTAGTATTTCCGATAGACGATCTACCAGTGGATATGTGTTCTCTTTTGGAAGTGCTGCAATCACTTGGAGCAGCAAGAAATA
Source organism: Lygodium microphyllum (assembly GCF_053477565.2). Taxonomy (NCBI): domain Eukaryota; kingdom Viridiplantae; phylum Streptophyta; class Polypodiopsida; order Schizaeales; family Lygodiaceae; genus Lygodium; species Lygodium microphyllum. The sequence continues at coordinate 87,283,649 of NC_141153.1, read as the reverse complement.
GCCTACAGTTTCCTTGTCGAGCACAGAGGCTGAGTACAGGGGTGCAGGAATGGCTGCATGTGAGGTAGCTTGGTTGCATAAGCTACTTTATGATATGCATCATCCTACAGATGGGCCAGTTGTCATTTATTGTGACAACATGAGTAGTATACACTTGGCAAATAACCCAGTATATCATGCTAGAACAAAGCACATTGAGGTGCATTATCGCTATGTGCGGGAGAGGGTTTTACTAGGTCTTATTGATCTAGTTTATGTCAGCACAGAGGATTAGGTAGCTGACATTTTTGTGAAGGCATTGGGCGCAGAGAAGCTGCGCAAGTTTAGAGACCTGCTTGGTGTGCAGGAATTGGGATTGAGCTCGAGGGGGAGTGTTGAGATATCGAGCTCCACTCGTGATATGCCAGGGTGACCGTTGTGCATTTATGTCACCGACTTGTTAGTTGCAGATGCGGTTGGTACACCGCCCATGAATAATAGCTAGATGACAGCTATCCTTATCTACTCTAGTTTGTGGTTCAGTTAGTATGCCACCTTAGTTAGTTGAGTTTGGTTTGAGACCCATATATAGGGTTCTTCTATTTCTTTGTATGAGAGTTCTTTTTGGCTTACACAACTAAGAAGAGGAAAACTGTTTTTAGTCTCCACCTTTGTGTGTATTCCCCCATTGTGCAAGCAAGAAAGCTACAAGTGAGACTCCTTCCTTCTCTCCCACAATCTTGACACATGACCTTGTAAAAGCCAAGACATAGAATTGTGTGTGATATTCCAAGTGAGCATGGCGGTCTATATCATGAGATTTGGTGCCTACATGTGTAATATAGGTTAAGACATCAATGATAAGATCACTAGAGTTGATCTTGCTAGCAATGTGTAGCTCTTCTTTAGTAGGGACACGATCTAGATAAGGGTGGCTCATGATGTGATCGTCTAATGATTGATTGCGAATGGTGGCCAACACCTTGAAAGAAGTAGAAGCTACATAAGTGGGATCATACTCAAAGGTTTTAATGGTGCGCCGCTGCTTAGCATTGGTCATAATCTGGTAGCCTTCTTGTTCCCATTGAAGTCAAAGAGCATACCATTTGCGTAGGAAAGTGGAGTTGTTGGCAGTGAGCTGTTTCAACTGCACAATTTCTTGGTCTGTGGCAAGGAATTTGCTCTTGACATAAGAGGTGATTAGGCATTGTTTGTGGACTTGTTCAATGGAGAGCTTGATGGTGATGAGTTCGTCAGCTGCTTGGGCAGTTTTGACAAATACGAATCTAGATTCCTCCCATGAGCAGGGTAGCATGTGCACTTCCATTGCTAAAGGTTCATCTAAAAGACCTAAGTCCAGCCAATCGTAACTCTTAGCAAGTATGGTAAACGTGGCATCTAAGCGTCTAAGGCAGGAAACCAAGTCGTCACCTATATTTTCAGCTAGGTTGCCGGCTAGGGTTAGAATTGATCTCCGTTGGTAAGAGGGTCTAAGACTGACAGGTGGGTGAGGTTTGGTGGGGTTGGAAAGTCCCGTGGTTGTAGGGTGAAGCTCTAGTTGGGGTACTGGTAGTGGTGAACTAGGGGCGGCCCGTGTGGTGGGTGGCATGCTACCAGATGCTTGGGCAGTGGTTGGAGTACTAGTAGGGTGAGGTTGATGTAGTTTAGGAGTAGCGGGTTGCAGTTTGGGTCAATAGAATTGTTGAGTTGCAATGGGTTTAGGTTTTGGAGGGGCAACATGCCTTGCAACTAGGGGCCTTTGTGGCATTAATGGTGGATTCATCTTGATGCTTCGTGTGGTTAATCTTGAGGGAGCCATTTGGGTAGTATACTTGGCTGTCAAGGCTTTAGGTACCCAAATCTAGATATTACGCTTTCCTAAGAAAATCTCCTGCTTAGAGTCACCAGAGTGGTCACTAGCATAATGAGGAGGTCATTAGCTATTTCCCTCTCTCCTAACTTAGCGTTTCTTGGCCAATGGTCTTGGCTAGTTTGCTGGCTCGTAGCGTGTAGGCCCTGTTTAAGTGGCAATGCTTGTGGCACAGTTGTGTCTCTCAACTTTGGTCGTGGAGGCAAGATTGGAGTGCATATGCTTGAGAGATCATCAATCTCATCTTCCAATATGGGTTCAACATCCTTCAGGTACTTTTGGGCTTCTTTGACCCAGTCCTTGACCTTTTTAATGGCCTCGAGTGGATGCTTCGGGTTGGGGTACTCCCCGACTTTCACACTCCCCTTCTCAATCATCTTTGGAGTTGACATTTCTTCCTTTGTGTCTGTCACCCTTTTTTCTGGTAGGTAAAGTCATGGCACTCTCTATTTTTAGCGTGAACTTTGCATCTGCTTTCTTTCTCCTTTGCCTCTAACTTTTCTTTCTGATTGAGGTTGCATCTAAGTTGCTAGGTCCAAGTAGTGATATCCCGGCTTGCTTTGTCTACACGCAGGTCATGACATGTAGTGGGATGGGTATGTCCTCTCCATTAAATGTCTCAACTCTAAACAACCCCAATGGTGCAGATGGATCGTTTGCCGCAATAGAGGGTGGTCTTTGTTTAGGGCATTTGGAAAACAAATGAGTGATTTAACACTCTAGGTATCTAAGATCTACCTTGTCATGGCTAGCCTTCTCCCATTTCAGGGTAGTGTGAGGAGATATGTCATGGGTGACTGCAAGTCCTTGACTCTTGGGTCTACCCTCCTAAGCCTCTACCTAATGCCATCATTAGAAGAGGTTAGCAATCCGTAAGGATCAGATTACCCTCTTCGTCATATGAGACGTAAGGGTTCACGTAAGGTTTTTTGTCATTCGTCTCCTCCACATAATGGACGGGAGTGTCGCTCACTGGATGGGTTACGTAGGGTCTAGGTAGTCTGGGTATTCTTGTGGGATTTATCTCCATCCTAGGAATGGTTGGTTTAGCATAATTGGGTGCCATGAGAGCCAATGGGGCTCCCCTCCCCGAAAAAGTTTTTCGGCCTATTTGCTAGGTAAGCCTGTCCGTATGGTTGTGAATATGGGAGTCTCCTCAGTAGCCTACAATACAGTGTATTGTGACTGAACCTACCGCAATTGTAGCAATGTCAAGACCTACGGTCCTGACACAATACACAATACACACATTGGATGTGAGGTCATGTCAGTCATCTCATCATTTCTTGTAATTTGGCTATCTCCATCTTCATCTATGCTAGCTCTTGACTTGTGTATGTGCCCTTCCCTTTATCCTAGGTACTTGGGCCTGATCTTTCACTTGACATTGAAACTCTCTTAGAGTTTCTAGCATCTGTCTCCTCTCAGGTTGAGCTCTTGGAGCTTTTCTCTTTAAGCTGGTCGTCCACTCTAATTGCCTCATCAAACACCCTAGGTAGCATGTCTCGCTGCAAGCTTGAATTGCTTGCCAATGTCTTGTAGAGTTTCTCACTACTTATCCCATTGATGAAGACTATGGAGACCTTTCTTTCAGTGGGTCGCTCACCAGTTGGGATCCTCTTGAAGAGACTCCGCATGTGGGTGACATAGTCTCTTATGTCCTCCTTGTCTTTCTACTTGACATTCATCAGCCACACCAAAAGGTTATCAAAGTATCCAGGTCCAGAGAATCTCTTGATGAAAAGACTATTGAGGTTGTTAAAGTCAATTCACTTGGTAGCATCCAGACTCATGTACTAGGTCCTACCCTTATCTCTCCTAAGCATAGGCCAAAAGCTTGTGAGCGTAACGTAAGATCAATGAGGCCGTTGGCCTCGTAAACTTGCCCGAATTGCTCTAGGAAACTATATGGGTCATTGTTTGGCTGGTACTTGTCTAACTGCTTAGCCACGAAAGGGATTCTTGTTTGGCTCTTAGAGCCCTGGTGGACGCTTAATGTTTCAAGCAACAAGGTTGCCATTGTAGTGGCGCTTTGCTCGGTGGAAGGGTTGTCTAGCAATTGCTTCATAAGAACCTCACTCAACATAAAATCTCCTTCTAGTGCTCACTCCCTCTTTGCATCACGCCTTGTCTTATTTTTGCTTGCTAGGGCTGGCACTAGCTGAATCTCGTGTATTTCTATGCTCTGTCACAAGTTCTTGGCTTGCTGCTCCTGATTGTAGTTCACTATACCCTGCAAGGCTTCTCGCAGTAGTCTCCTCTCCTCTTTGAGATCTGCTTTGATATCCTCAGATGTCCTAATGTGGTGGTCTGTTTGGGTCTATAGATCATAATTGGCGACTAGAAAGCAGGCTAAGCCAAGCTCTTTGTCCCGTCCATGGTTAGTCCTTGACTCTACCATGTTTGTGGTCTTGTGCTCCACTAGGTTACCGATAAGATTGATCAGTCAGGTAGATCCACCCCTCCAATGGTGTTGGTCCCGGCTTGGTCCTACGCTTGGGGTTCTCGATCACCCAGCTACATTTTAGGGTCTTCTCCTACTAGTGCTTCGTTGTTTTGATGGTTTGGTCTGAGTGAGTTCCTTGTTAATTACAAACAATCCTCAATTTATAGTCACTCTGTGTGTGTGTGTGTGTGTGTGTACTCTCTTTTGTGTAATGTGTAAATTTAGGCTTTTGGCTTTTCAGTGCACTTCAAGTGATTTTAGGGTAATTTTAGGGTCTATGAGTTGGTTTAAGCTCTAACTAGGGTTAGGATAATTTACAGTCCTCTCTGCTCCGTTAGGGTATTTTTAGGGTCTATGAGTTGGTTTCGGATCTAAGTAGGGTTGGACTCTTGATTAGGGCACTAGAGGTTGTCTTTAGGCCATGGGTCACGATTTCCCATGTTCTCGAATTTTGTAAGCCGGGTCATTTATCTCAATGGGTTTTCGAGGGCTTGGTTTAGCTGGTTCTTGTTAGAGGCTAGTAAATTTTTTCTATTTATGTTCTACCATGTTGGTTTGATTTCCAAAGTCAGACGGTCCCGACACTGGTGGTTTGCAATTGGTCCTCGACTTGGGCGGTCCCCGGACTTAGTTGGGGTCCCAGTCCAATTGGCTCGACTTTGGGAGTTAGACAGTCCAAGTCCGATTGGGTGTGTTCGCCGATGACTAGCCCGATGTGGTCCAAATGGCGTGTCTGGGTGGGGTTGTCTGACCAGACATGAGGTCGTTCAACCGATATGTAATATCCCCGCGCGAGCCATGGGAACCCCCCCTTAGTAATTAAAAATAATCAAAATTTTTAAATCCCCTCCCCCATGTCGTCTTTGATAGGTGGCGGGGAGGGAAAGCGACGAAGAGGAGGAAGTCAAAGATGGTGTAAAGATGATGTGGGAGGAAGATGGAGGCGATGATGGATGAGGTCGACGTGGGGAGGAAGCATCGATGATGACGCTGAGTAAGAGGGAGACAATGCTGACGAAGTAGAAGAAGAAGTGGCCGATGATAGAGATTGCAATAAGGGAGGCCACTGGCCTACAAACTTCCCCCCACCGCCATGCACCATAGAGACAGGTAGTGGGTGGGGGAGACACCACCACTCCACCTCCCCCCCCCCCCCCCCACACACACACACATCGTAAAGGGGTAGAGAGGTACCACCTCTTCTGCCCCCTACTGCCATCCTATGAGAGAGAGAGAGAGAGAGAGAGAGAGTGTGTGTGTGTGTGTGACAGAGAGAGAACCCCTGTTGAGATATCGAGCTCCACTCGTGATACGCCAGGGTGACCGTTGTGTATTTATGTCACCGACTTGTCAGTTGCAGATGCGGTTGGTACACCGCCCATGAATAATAGCTACATGATAGCTATCCTTATCTACTCTAGTTCGTGGCTCAGTTAGTATGCCACCTTAGTTAGTTGAGTTTGGTTTGAGACCCATACATAGGGTTCTTCTGTTTCTTTGTACTTGAGTTCTTTTGGCTTACACAACTAAGAAGAGGAAAACTGTTTTCAGCCTCCACCCTTGTGTGTATTCCCCCATTGTGCAAGCAAGAAAGCTTCAAGCGAGACTCCTTCCTTCTCTCCCACAATCTTGACATGGTATCAGAGCCTTGTTCATGGTAAGAAGCTCAAGAAAGCAAGCCAAGCTCGCGGTGTTCTGGTAAGAGGAGCAGTGTTGCTTTCATTTTCTGTTTTGGGAGCAGATCTCTGCAGGTAGCACAGCCGGAAATTGCAGGAGTGCATTGTCTCAGGTTGAGACGCCCTTCGCGCTGAAGCAAGAGGGCAGTATATGCTGCGGGAGAGAGCTTTAGCTCTTGGCGACCCTGTTTTTTTGATTTGAGGCCATTTCGGGGCCTGTTTTGGAGGCGGAAGTTTTCTGCACGCACTCAGGAAAAAGCCCTGTTTTATGCTGTGCGACCACTGTTCTACAGGTCGGTGAAAAGTTACCACAGAAATTGCATCGTATGCTTGTGCGCAGAGACATTGGGAGTTACAGAATCATCCTTGGTTTCTGTTTATGCAAAATCGTCACTAGGAAGTGACTGTGTGGTCAAATACCACTTTCGCCAGTTTTGCAGATTTGCCCTTGTGAGGGTGAAGCCGTGTTTTTTGCAGTGACAGAATTTTTTGCAGTATTCTGTAATGGCGTCTGATTCTCTTTCACAGATTGTAACTGAAAAGCTTGACAAGAACAACTTCCAAGCATGGAAGTTTAGAATGACGAATTTCCTTATGGGAAAAGGATATTGGGAATTTGTTGCAGGAAATGAAGAAGAACCAGTTCTTCCTGATGTTCCCAATCAACAGCAAATGCAGGCATTCAAAGCATGGCATGAGAGAGCCAGGAAAGTTATGTACTGGCTGTCTATCAGCATTTCAGACTCTATGATTGTGCATATTCAGGATGCAAGTACGCCAAAGGAGGCATGGGATACTCTGTCAAAGATGTATAGCACAAATACGCAAGCCAGGAAAATGCAGCTCAAGCAAGAGTTGCACAATGTGCAAAGAGAAAATATGAGCATCAATGACTACCACATGAAGGTGAAGAAGATTGCAGATGCACTTGCTTCCATTGGATCGCCAGTGGAAGATGATGATTTAGTTTCTGTGACCTTGAATGGTCTAGGAAAGGATTATGCACAGTTTCGGACATCCATTTCAGTTCGTGAACGATTTCCTGATTTTGAGGAGTTGATTGCTCTTCTAATTTCTGAGGAGCAGAGAAATGGTGGTGCATCTTCTTCAGGAGGAACTTCAAAGGAAGCTGTCTTCTACTCAAATGCTGGAAGAGGTAGAGGCAGAGGTAGAGGAGGCCGATTTGGAGGCCGTGGTAGAAATCAGAATATGCAGCAAACACAAGAAAACCAATCCTATGGAGGAGGACGTGGTAACTCTAGAGGCAGGGGGAGCCAAAGAGGTCGTGGTGGATGGCAAAGAGGTCAAAATGCAAACAGTAATGTTGAATGCTACTACTGTGGTAAAATGGGTCATATGGCTAAAGACTGCTATAAAAAGCAGAATGACATCATGAATGGAAAACTGCAACAAGGGAATTATGCATCTTCTAACAGACAGGGTGATGACAGAAATGAGCATTTGTTCATGGTGCAGCACATGAACAATTCTGTGACAAGTGCAGAAGAAAGCAATGATGTATGGTATGTTGACTCAGGTGCATCAAACCACATGACAGGTCATGCAGAATGGATGGAGGATGCAAGGAAAATGGAAAAACCAGGATTTGTGGAGACTGGTGATGATACTGCACATCCTATTGTGCAGATTGGAAAAATTCCCTTGTCTATGCAGGATGGGAAAAAGAAATACCTGTCCGATGTATTTCATGTCCCGAATATCACCAAGAATCTGGTTTCTGTTGGTCAAATGGTTGAACAGGGCTTGCAGGTCAGATTTAATCCTCATGGATGCTTTGTTGAGGATATGAAAAATAAAGGTCGCTTGATAGCAAAAGGAAAGAAGAAGGGCAGAATGTTTACGTTGGATGCAGACATGTCTGAATTGAGTGCAGCAATGTTTGCACATGGGACCGGTGTAGTTGCAGATATTGATATCTGGCATAAACGCATTGGTCATGTCAATGTACAGCGACTTAAATCAATGCAGGCCCAAAATATTGTTGCAGGTTTGCCTAAATTCAAGGTTGCAGAAATGCATAAGGTATGTGAAGCCTGTCAATTTGGAAAACAGGCAAGGAAACCATTTCCTAGACATGTTCAAGAGAGTGAGAAGCCATTGGAATTAATCCACTCTGATGTGTGGACTACTAAAGCTGCATCTCTTGGAGGCTGTCATTATTTTGTCAGTTTTATTGATGACTATAGCAGAAAAGTTTGGGTGTATTTTATGAAAAAGAAAAGTGAAGTTTTTGGTCATTTCAAAACTCTTAAAGCTATGGTTGAAAAAGAAACAGGTCTGCAAGTAAAATGCCTAAGGTCAGATGGAGGGGGAGAGTACCTCTCAAATGAGTTTGCAAGGTTCTTGCAGGAGCATGGCATAAAGCAGCAATATTCATGCAGTCATACCCCACAGCAAAATGGAATTGCAGAAAGAAAAAACAGACATATTGGAGAGGTATCTCGTGCCATGCTCAATGAAAAAGACCTGCCAGATTTTTATTGGGCTGAAGCAGTTGCTACAGCAGTCTACATAATGAACAGGACTCCCACTGCAGCAATACATGGAATGACTCCAGAGGAGAGGTATACTGGTAGGAAACCAGATATTTCTCATTTGAAAATTTTTGGTTGCATTGCCTATGTACATGTGCCAGATGAGTTGAGATCCAAGTTGGATCCAAAAGCTGAGAAGTGCATCTTTATTGGTTACTCTCTGCAGCAAAAAGGGTATAGATGTTATAACCCTTCTACTCGTAAGTTTACAGTGAGCAGAGATGTTGTTTTTGATGAGATGAGTAGCTGGTATAAACCAGTAAATGTGATTGATGATGTAGATGCACAAAATGGTAATGCTGCACAGAATTCACAGCAGCAGTCACAAAATATTAGTGGACCTGGAGCATCCTCTAGCAGTGGTTCACATTCTTCGCCATGGACAGGCAGATTGAGATCAGGAGAATCTTCTGAAGGCAGCGCAAATAGTGGTATGCAGGTATCACGAAAAGGAAAAGAGAAGGTAGATCAGCCCATGTTTGATGTGAATGCAGGTCACTCTTATGTGGATGGTGAATCCAGTGGCTCAGAACAGAGCATTGATGATGAGTTGGGTATTCCTTCTATTGTTACACCTGGAGTAAGGAAGACCAGGGATGTTTTGAGAGCACCTGGGAGTGAACCCACTTTGCGCAGGTCTACCAGAGTTAGGTATCCTGTGGATAGGCTGAAATATGATGGATTTACAGCCATTCACTATGCATATATGGTCAAAGTGATACAGGAACCAGAACCCACTTCTTTTGAGCAAGCCATGGGAAAAGAAAAATGGGAGAAAGCCATGGATGAAGAAATGGATGCCTTGGAAGCAAATGCTACATGGGAGTTAGTACCTTTGCCTAAAGGTAAGAATGCAATTGGCTGTAAGTGGGTTTATAAGGTGAAGCACAATGCAGATGGTTCTGTAAACAGATACAAGGCAAGATTAGTAGTCAAGGGGTATGCACAAACATATGGCATTGACTATGAAGAAACATTCAGTCCGGTTGCAAGGATGGCAACCGTAAGAGCAGTCATTGCTATGGCTGCATCAAAGGGATGGTCTTTACATCAGATGGATGTAAAGAATGCCTTCTTGCATGGTGATTTGCAAGAAGAGGTCTATATGGAGCAGCCACCAGGTTATGTGCATGCTGTTCATCCTGAGTTTGTTTGCAGGTTGAAGAAAGCATTGTATGGCTTGAAGCAAGCACCTAGAGCATGGTCTGACAAGATAGGACAGTATCTTGTCACTATTGGCTTTCAGATTTCCAAGGCAGATTTCTCACTTTATGTGAGAAAAACAGAGAAAGGTATTATGCTACTTGTCATTTATGTTGATGATTTGATTATGACAGGTGACAGTGATGAAGATATCCTTCATGTGAAAATGCTATTGAAGCAGAAGTTTGAGATGAAGGATTTGGGAGAGCTGCGTTATTTCTTGGGCATTGAGGTGATTAGATCACTAAGTGGGATACAGCTCTTGCAAAGGCAGTATGGATTGGACATGCTGTCCAAATATGGGATGACAGGCTGTAAGCCTATTTCAGTTCCTTTGGAGCAGAATGTGAAGCTGAGCACAGATACAGGTGAGCTTTTGGAAGACCCTACCTTGTACAGACGCATAGTAGGAAGTTTGATTTATATGACTATTACCAGGCCAGATTTGAGCTATGCTGTTGGATTGGTAAGTCAGTTTATGCAGGCTCCAAGGAAACCACATTTGGATGCGGCTAGACGCATACTCAGGTATGTGAAGTCCACATTGCAGTATGGACTATTTTATGAGACTGGGGTTCAGATACAGTTACATGGATACACTGATGCTGATTGGGCTGGTAGCATTTCTGATAGACGATCTACCAGTGGATATGTGTTCTCTTTTGGGAGTGCTGCAGTCACTTGGAGCAGCAAGAAACAGCCTACAGTTGCCTTGTCGAGCACAGAGGCTGAGTACAGGGGTGCAGCAATGGCTGCATGTGAGGTAGCTTGGTTACATAAGCTACTTTATGATATGCATCAGTCTACAGATGGGCCAGTTGTCATTTATTGTGACAACATGAGTAGTATACACTTGGCAAATAACCCAGTCTATCATGCTAGAACAAAGCACATTGAGGTGCATTATCACTATGTGCGAGAGAGGGTTTTACTAGGTCTTATTGATCTAGTTTATGTCAGCACAGAGGATCAGGTAGCTGACATATTCACGAAGGCATTGGGCGCAGAGAAGCTGCGCAAGTTCAGAGACCTGCTTGGTGTGCAGGAATTGGGATTGAGCTCGAGGGGGAGTGTTGAGATATCGAGCTCCACTCGTGATACGCCAGGGTGACCGTTGTGTATTTATGTCACCGACTTGTCAGTTGCAGATGCGGTTGGTACACCGCCCATGAATAATAGCTACATGATAGCTATCCTTATCTACTCTAGTTCGTGGCTCAGTTAGTATGCCACCTTAGTTAGTTGAGTTTGGTTTGAGACCCATACATAGGGTTCTTCTGTTTCTTTGTACTTGAGTTCTTTTGGCTTACACAACTAAGAAGAGGAAAACTGTTTTCAGCCTCCACCCTTGTGTGTATTCCCCCATTGTGCAAGCAAGAAAGCTTCAAGCGAGACTCCTTCCTTCTCTCCCACAATCTTGACAACCCCCCCAAGAAGGTTCTCCTTCTCTTCCCCTCCTAAGAGGGTGGCCACACACATCTTTCTTCCCCTTTTCCCGCGAATCTATTCCCTATACCTCTCATGAGATTGTCCTCCACCCTGCGAGTTGACCAATTGGCCCTCTTTTGGAGCAAGTGGCTGTTGAAGTCTTGTGAGAGTCATGTCTAAAAGAGGAGAAGACCAAGGATGGCCCCCAAGCGGAAAGTGTCACGTAGGGATGGGAACCCCAGAACGAGCAATGAAGCCTCCATCAAGGGCATCACTACCAATCCAACTATGACACCAGTCATACGTAATGTATTCCCAATTTGATAGATGATTGCTTAATTTTCCACATGCGGTATGTTAGGTTCCAAACTTTACCATGTGAGAATAGTTCGTTGAAAAAGGTAAAATTTGTCTCAATTATTCGAAGGATTGAATTTCCCAAACGTTTGTTTCAAGAGATGTTAATTGCATTTAGATGCTATGGGATAAATTCATAAACAACATATAAGGCTTCAAGCATTGTTGACTCCTCGTCCTTGCAATAGTAGGGGTGTTTTTATCACCTTTAAGTATTTATTGCAACTTGCACGCTTGACAGATGGCATGGTAAGCTATCTAGCCTAAAGGAAATTCATCCTAGAAACTCTAAGCTTTGCCAAGGCTCTTACTAACCACACAAACTAATAGCTCATGTTTGATAGATTGAAATCTTGATGTTATGCATAGTTAGTGCAAACAAAAATCATAAGGGCTAAAGCTAAGATGCCTTGGGGTCCATCTGGCAACTACTACCTTCATCAACCCAACTCGGGAATTGGGCTAGGTACAAGCTACAATTCCCAGCTTCAAAGGCAAGTGGAGAGCTCTAGGGATTGGGAAACCCTAAGTCAAAGGAAAGACCGATGCTTTTGTACTTGCTGGGGAGAAGGCTGGTTATCAATCAAAGGCAAGTGGAGAGCTCTAGGGATTGGGAAACCCTAAGTCAAAGGAAAGACCGATGCTTTTGTACTTGCTGGGGAGAAGGCTGGTTATCAATCAATGTAAGTGATTAATAGAACTTATGTCTTGTACAGTGTTTGAAATCTTAACATATGCCTTAGCAGAAAGAAGGGTGTGTTAAGTAAATTTTACATAGAATCGCTCCCGATCCCAAGGAGGAGAGCAAATACGCGATGGAAAGGTTATCGCAACTATTCCTACAATGTTTGGAAAAGGGTACGATTGTTTATGTTGATTGATCAAACAATGTCCTAAATGATTTTGCATTAAAGTGATTGTTGGGATGTGATTTGGATGATCATTTCAAGTGCTTATGTTTGATGGTAAATGCATGGCACATGTTAGTGATGACAAGTTTCCATGGGGAATAAAGGAATGTTTTCTTGGAAGATGATATTAGGCTGATTGCCTTGATTGTGCTTGATTCTTTATTGGATTAATTAAGGAAGAATATTTTGTGGGGGTGGATCATCTCCAAGGTCACACCATGTTTCAACTCGAGAGGGCACTGTTGAGATATGAGCTCCACTCGTGATATGCCAGGGTGACCGTTGTGCATTTATGTCACCGACTTGTCAGTTGTAGATGCAGTTGGTACACCGCCCATGAATAATAGCTAGATGACAGCTATCCTTATCTACTCTAGTTCGTGGCTCAGTTAGTATGCCACCTTAGTTAGTTATCTTTGGTTTGAGACCCATATATAGGATTCTTCTATTTCTTTGTAAGTGACTTCTTTTTGGCTTACACAACTAAGAAGAGTAAAATTGTTTTCAGCCTCCACCTTTGTGTATATTTCCCCATTGTGCAAGCAAGAAAGCTACAAGTGAGACTCCTTCCTTCTCTCCCACAATCTTGACATGGTATTAGAGCCTTGTTCGTGGTAAGGAGCTCAAGAAAGCAAGCCAAGCTCGCAGTGTTCTGGTAAGAGGAGCAGTATTGCTTTCATTTTCTGTTTTGGGAGCAGATCTCTGCAGGTAGCACAGCCGAAAATTGCAAGAGTGCATTGTCTCAGGTTGAGACGCCCTTCGTGGTGAAGTAAGAGGGCAGTATATGCTGCGGGAAAGGGCTTTAGCCCTTGGCGACCCTGTTTTTTTTATTTGAGGCCATTTCGGGGCCTGTTTTGGAGGCGGAAGTTTTCTGCACGCACTTAAGAAAAGGCCCAGTTTTATGCTGTGCAGCCACTGTTCTACAGGTCGGTGAAAAGTTACTGTAGAAATTGCATCGTACGCCTGTGTGCAGAGACGTTGGGAGTTACAGAATCATCCTTCTTGCCTGTTGATGCAAAATCGTCACTAGGAAGTGACTGTGTGGTTAAATACCACTTTCGTCAGTTTTGCAGATTTGCCCTTGTGAGGCTGAAGCTGTGTTCTCTGCAGTGACAGAATTTTTTACAGTATTCTGTAATGGCGTCTGATTCTCTTTCACAGATTGTAACTGAAAAGCTTGACAAGAACAACTTCCAAGCATGGAAATTTAGAATGACGAATTTCCTTATGGGAAAAGGATATTGGGAATTTGTTGCAGGAAATAAAGATGAACTAGTTCTTCCTGATGTTCCCAATCAACAGCAAATGCAGGCATTCAAAGCATGGCATGAGAGAGCCAGGAAAGTTATGTACTAGCTGTCTATCAGTATTTCAGACTTTATGATTGTGCATATTCAGGATGCAAGTACGCCAAAGGAGGCATGGGATACTTTGTAAAAAATGTATAGCACAAATACGCAAGCCAGGAAAATGCAGCTCAAGCAAGAGTTGCATAATGTGCAAAGAGAAAGTATGAGCATAAATGACTACCACATGAAGGTGAAGAAGATTGCAGATGCACTTGCTTCCATTGGGTCGCCAGTGGAAGATGATGATTTAGTTTCTGTGACCTTGAATGGTCTAGGAAAGGATTATGCACAGTTTCGGACATCCATTTCAGTTCGTGAAAGATTTCCTGATTTTGAGGAGTTGATTGCTCTTCTAATTTCTGAGGAGCAGAGAAATGGTGGTGCATCTTCTTCAGGAGGAACTTCAAAAGAAATTGTCTTCTACTCAAATGCTGGAAGAGGTAGAGGCAGAGGTAGAGGAGGCCGATTTGGAGGCCGTGGTAGAAATCAAAATATGCAGCAAACTCAAGAAAACCAGTCGTATGGAGGAGGACGTGGTAACTCTAGAGGCAGGGGGAGCCAAAGAGGTCGTGGTGGATGGCAAAGAGGCCATAATGCAAACAGCAATGTTGAATGCTACTACTATGGTAAAATGGATCATATGGCTAAAGACTGCTATAAAAAGCAGAATGACATAATGAATGGAAAACTGCAACAAGGGAATCATGCATCTTCTAGTAGACAGAGTGATGACAGAAATGAGCATTTGTTTATGGTGCAGCACATGAGCAATTCTGTGACAAGTGCAGAAGAAAGCAACGATGTATGGTATGTTGACTCAGGTGCATCAAACCACATGACAGGTTATGCAGAATGGATGGAGGATGCAAGGAAAATGGAAAAACCAAGATTTGTGGAGACTGGTGATGATACTGCACATCCTATTGTGCAGATTGGAAAAATTCCTTTGTCTATGTAGGATGGGAAAAAGAAATACATGTCCGATGTATTTCATGTCCCGAATATCACCAAGAATCTGGTTTCTGTTGTCAAATGGTTGAACAGGCTTGCAGGTCAGATTTAATTCTCATGAATGCTTTGTTGAGGATATGAAAAATAAAGGTCGCTTGATAGCAAAAGGAAAGAAGAAGGGCACAATGTTTACGTTGGATGCAGACATGTCTGAATTGAGTGCAACAATGTTTGCACATGGGACCGGTGTAGTTGTAGATATTGATATCTGGCATAAACGCATTGGTCGTGTTAATGTACAACGACTTAAATCAATGCAGGCCCAAAATATTGTTGCAGGATTACCTAAATTCAAGGTTGCAGAAATGCATAAGGTATGTGAAGCGTGTCAGTTTGGAAAACAGGCAAGGAAACCATTTCCTAAACATGTTCAAGAGAGTAAAAAGCCATTGGAATTAATCCACTCTGATGTGTGGACTACTAAAGCTGCATCTCTTGGAGGCTGTCATTATTTTGTCACTTTTATTGATGACTATAGCAGAAAAGTTTGGGTGTATTTTATGAAAAAGAAAAGTGAAGTTTTTGGGCATTTCAAAACTCTTAAAGCTATGGTTGAAAAAGAAACAGGCCAGCAAATAAAATGCCTAAGGTCAGATGGAGGGGGAGAGTACCTCTCAAATGAGTTTGCAAGGTTCCTGCAGGAGCATGGCATAAAGTAATAATATTCATGCAGTCATACCCCACAAAAAAATGGAATTACAGAAAGGAAAAACAGGCATATTGGAGAGGTATCTCGTGCCATGCTCAACGAAAAAGACTTGCCAGATTTTTACTGGGTTGAAGCAGTTGCTACAGCAGTCTATATAATGAACAGGACTCCCACTGCAGCAATACATGGGATGACTCCAGAGGAGAGGTATACTGGTAGGAAACCAGATATTTCTCATTTGAAAATTTTTGGTTGCATTGCCTATGTACATGTGCCAGATGAGTTGAGATCCAAGTTGTATCCAAAAGCTGAGAAGTGCATCTTTATTGGTTACTCTCTGCAGCAAAAAGGGTATAGATGCTATAACCCTTCTACTCGTAAGTTTACAGTGAGGAGAGATGTTGTTTTTGATGAGATGAGTAGCTGGTATAAACCAGTAAATGTGATTGATGATGTAGATGCACAAAACGGTAATGCTGCACAGAATTCACAGCAGCAGTCACAAAATATTAGTGGACCTGGAGCGTCCTCTAGCAGTGGTTCACATTCTTCGCCATGGACAGGAAGATTGAGATCAGGAGAATCTTCTCAAAGCAATGCAGATAGTGGTATTCAGGTATCACGAAAAGGAAAAGAGAAGATAGATTAGCCAATGTTTGATGTGAATGCAGGTCACTCTTATGTGGATGGTGAATCCAGTGGCTCAGAATAGAGCATTGATGATGAGTTGGGTATTCCTTCTATTGTTACACCTGGAGTAAGGAAGACCAGGGATGTTTTGAGAGCACCTGGGAGTGAACCTACTTTGCGCAGGTCTACCAGAGCTAGGTATCCTATGGATAGGCTGAAATATGATGGATTTACAGCCATTCACTATGCATATATGGTCAAAGTGATACAAGAACCAGAACCCACTTCTTTTGAGCAAGCCATGGGAAAAGAAAAATGGGAGAAAGCCATGGATGAAGAAATGGATGCCTTGGAAGCAAATGCTACATGGGAATTGGTACCTTTGCCTAAAGGTAAGAATGCAATTGGCTGTAAGTGGGTTTATAAGGTGAAGCACAATGCAGATGGTTTTGTGAATATATACAAGGCAATATTAGTAGTCAAGGGGTATGCACAAACATATGGCATTGATTATGAAGAAACATTTAGTCCGGTTGCAAGGATGGCAACTGTAAGAGCAGTCATTGCTATGGCTGCATCAAAGGAATGGTGTTTACATCAGATGGATGTAAAGAATGCCTTCTTGCATGGTGATTTGCAAGAAGAGGTATATATGGAGCAGCCACCAGGTTATGTGCATGCTGTTCATCCTGAGTTTGTTTGCAGGTTGAAGAAAGCATTGTATGGCTTGAAGCAAGCACCTAGAGCATGGTCTGACAAGATAGGACAGTATCTTGTCACTATTGGCTTTCAGATTTCCAAGGCAGATTTCTCACTTTATGTGAGAAAAACAGAGAAAGGTATTATGCTACTTGTCATTTATGTTGATGATTTGATTATGACAGGTGACAGTGATGAAGATATCCTTCATGTGAAAATGCTATTGAAGCAAAAGTTTGAGATGAAGGATTTGGGAGAGCTGCGTTATTTCTTGGGCATTGAGGTGATTAGATCACCAAGTGGGATACAGCTCTTGCAGAGGCAGTATGGATTGGACATGCTGTCCAAATATGGGATGACAGGCTGTAAGCCTATTTTAGTTCCTTTGGAGCAGAATGTGAAGCTGAGCACAGATGCAGGTGAGCTTCTGGAAGACCCTACTATGTACAGACGCATAGTAGGAAGTTTATGCAGGCTCCAAGGAAACCGCATTTGGATGCAGCTAGACGCATACTCAGGTATGTGAAGTCCACATTGCAGTATGGACTATTTTATGAGACTGGGGTTTAGATACAGTTGCATGGATACACTGATGCTGATTGGGCTGGTAGTATTTCTGATAGACGATCTACCAGTGGATATGTGTTCTCTTTTGGGAGTGCTGCAGTCACTTGGAGCAGCAAGAAACAACCTACAGTTGCCTTGTCGAGCACAGAGGCTGAGTATAGGGGCGCAGCAATGGCTGCATGTGAGGTAACTGGGTTGCATAAGCTACTTTATGATATGCATCAGCCTACAGATGGGCCAGTTGTCATTTATTGTGACAACATGAGCAGTATACACTTGGAAAATAACCTAGTCTATCATGCTAGAACAAAGCACATTGAGGTGCACTATCACTATGTGTGAGAGAGGGTTTTACTAGGTCTTATTAATCTAATGTATGTCAGCACAGAGGATCAGGTAGCTGACATATTTACGAAGGCATTGGGCGCAGAGAAGCTGCGCAAGTTCAGAGACCTGCTTGATGTGCAGGAATTGGGATTGAGCTCGAGGGGGAGTGTTGGGATATCGAGCTCCACTCGTGATATGCCAGGGTGACCGTTGTGCATTTATGTCACTGACTTGTCAGTTGTAGATGCGGTTGGTACACCGCCCATGAATAATAGCTAGATGATAGCTATCCTTATCTACTCTAGTTCGTGGCTCAGTTAATATGCCACCTTAGTTAGTTGAGTTTGGTTTGAGACCCATATATAGGGTTCTTCTATTTCTTTGTAAGTGACTTCTTTTTGGCTTACACAACTAAGAAGAGTAAAACTGTTTTCAGCCTCCACCTTTGTGTGTATTCCCCCATTGTGCAAGCAAGAAAGCTACAAGTGAGACTCCTTTCTTCTCTCCCACAATCTTGACAGGCACTACTCGATTCACAGGCCAAAGGTTGAGTGGTGAAAAGGCCAACTGCGGAATGTGTGTCTCACTCCTAGGCAGCTTGGGGTCAAGTGCAGCTCTGGACATCCCTTGCCTAGTCTGGAATAGAGTTGAAGACTACCGTGAGCCCAACGTCTAGGGCGTTGTAAGATCCTATTCTAGATAAAGGATGGAAATTATGGTGCCATGTGATTTGGACCGGGTACTTCTGTTGGATAGAAGGGATACATAATTTCTCTTGTATGGGGAGACAAAGATTAACTTGAAGATAAGTTAAGGAACTTGTTGCTCAAAAGGGCTGCTTCTTTTGTTTTTGTGTTTGTGCTATAAATTATGCAAATGAACCCAGTTCCCTAAAGGATTAATTAAGGAAGCTGGTTTTAAATGTCACACATAATTGTGGTAGGACCTAATTAGAAAACTAAAGCTATCAAGGGCAGTGGATGGGCGGAACCCTTGACGGGTCTATCCTATGATAGGGTGGTCCCAGAGAACTGGGAGGCTTCTCACAAGGTTTTACCATCGTTTGACCTTTAGGTATTGTTAGGTTAGAACTGAATTCATGCCGCTTTAGGGGACCGGAATGGGACTATGCCCTACGAGAAGAGAGGTTGAGCGGTGTATCCCTCTCATTTCCCATTCTCTTAACCAAGTGCAGCTTGGGCTTGCTTCAGCTTGAGTATCTCTGCATAAAGTAGGATGTCCAAGACAACCCTAAACCCTAAACCCTAAACCCTAAATCCTAAACCCTAAAGGCCGATGCGAGCTTGCCCAGTAATGTGGTGAATCATGATAACTTCCCGAATCGCATGGCCTCAGCGCTGGCGATGCTTCATTCAAATTTCTGTCCTATCAACTTTCGATGGTAGGATAGAGGCCTACCATGGTGGTGATGGGTGACGGAGAATTAGGGTTCGATTCCGGAGAGGGAGCCTGAGAAACGGCTACCACATCCAAGGAAGGCAGCATGCACGCAAATTACCCAATCCCGACACGGGGAGGTAGTGACAATAAATAACAATACTGGGATTTTGATTAATGTATGATTCATAGACATATCCTAGACAGAATAACCAAAGTGGTATGGATTGACTGTGAGGCACCTTTTGCACCCACGAATACTGACATACAAGAGAAGAAATTCCTTCTCAAGCAAGTTAAGGCATCTGAGTTTGATGGAGAAGGAATAGATGTTGCAGTCGAGGTGGAGATATGGATTGAGTCGATGGATGATTATTTCTCTACTTCGGGAACTACTTCTACCAATCAGGCAATGATAGCCAAACTTAAGTTAATTGGTGAGGCTCGTATATGGTGGAAGCAATGGTACAAAGATCAAGGTGTATCTGAAGCCGTTGTCACTTGGACTCAATTGAAAGATGTTGTACGTGGACAATACCTTCCGCCAACCTACTAGACTTCGAGGATGAATGACTCAAAGTTTGTGACCCTACTAAAATATGCACCACCTATGGATATTGCACAACAAAGTATCCAAGTTTTGCCATGGCCTAAACACTCCTCTGAACCACCGTCTTGAAGCAATGTGTCCAACAGACTTGCAAGATGCATTACTTTGAGCAAAGCCAATTGTCCAAGAACTTAATTCAGAAATTGTGACAAAGATGATTCCCGAGATTAGGGCAACCGATGCCACACATGCGGAGAGATAGGGCACATCCGTAGGAGATGTCCCTACCGTCAATGCTTCCACTGCAACAAGCTAGGGCAAATCCAAGTAGACTACCCAACCAGAGGATATTGAGCCTCCAAGAAAATGAAGCTACACAAGCGCAATCTTTGGATATATAGAGGAATCAGATGAAGACCAAGACCTAGAGCCCACTACACCTTTCCATGATGATTAGCAATCCTAGAAGTTCTATCCACATGTAATACAACTTGTAGTGAAATTAACCTTACTCTTGTACCTACGGTTCATTTCAATAATATGAGTTGCACTACTTGAGTCATTAGGAGTAGCATAGCACACGCATAGTGGGTCCTAACACACAGACCTTAAGCTCCATTAATGCTTGTCTTCCCCAGTTCTTTTGAGATGAGGACATCTTGAGTTCTCTAAGCGGGAGAGGATGTAATATCCCCATGCAGGCTATGGGAGCCCCCCCTTTGTAATTAAAAATAATCAAGTTTTCTTTTATCCCCCCTGTCATCGCGGACAGGTGGCGGGGAGGGAAAACGACGAAGAAAAGGAAGTCAAAGACGGCGTGAGGATGACGTGGGAGGAAGATTGAGGCGATGATGGATGATGTCGACGTGGGGAGGAAGGATCGATGATGATGCTGAGTAAGAGGGAAATGATGGTCAATGACAAATATCGCAATAAGGGAGGCCATGGGCCTACAAACTTCCCCTCACCGCCATGCAACACAAAGATAGGTGGTGGGTGGGGAAAACACCACCACTCCACCTCCCCCTCTCCATGCCCCCCTACCAATAATAACCCCCCCTCCTATTACAAATCTCCCCCCCATCATAAAGGGATAGAGAGGTACCACCTCTTTCCCCCCCTTGCTTCCGTCCTGAGAGAGAGAGAGAGAGAGAGAGAGAGAGAGAGAGAGAGAGAGAGAGAGAGATGAGTGAGAGTGAGAGTGAGTGAGAGAGAGAGAGAGAGAGAGAGAGAGAGAGAGAGAGAGAGAGAGTGTGTGTGTGTGTGTGTGTGGTGAGGAGAGAGAGAGAGAGAGACAAAGAATAAGAATAAGAAGGAGAGAGAGAGAGAGAGAGAGAAAGAGGGAGAGAGAGGGTGAGAGAGAAATAGAGAGAGGGAGAGAGGGAGTGACAGAGAAAAAGAGAGAGAACCCCTCCAAGAAGGTTCTCCTTCTCTTCCCCTCCTAAGAGGGTGGCCGCACACATCTTTCTTCCCCTTTTCCCACGAATCTATTCCCCGTACCTCTCGCGAGATTGTCCTCCACCCCACAAGCTGACCAATTGGCCCTCTTCTGGAGCAAGTGGCTGTTGAAGTCTTGTGCGAGTCGTGTCTAAAAGAGGAGAAGACCAAGGATGGCCACCAAGCAGAAAGCATCACGCAGGATGGCAACCCCACAACAAGCAATGAAGCCTCAGGTGAGGGTATCACTACCAATCCAATTGCGGCATTGGTTGTAAGTAATGTATTCCCAATTTGATAGATGCTTGCTTAATTTCCCGCATGCGATATGTTAGGTTCCAAACTTTACCATGTGAGAATAGCTCGTTGAAAAAGGAAAACTTCCTCTCAATTATTCGAAGGATTGAATTTCCCAAATTCTTGTTTCAAGAGAAGTTAATTGCATTTAGATGCTATGGGATAAATTCATAAACAACATATAAGGCTAAGCATTTGTCGAATCCGCATCCTTGCAATAGAAGGGGCATTTTCATCGCCTTGAGGTACTTGCTACAACTTGCACGCTTGACAGATGGCATGGTAAGCAATCTAGCCTAAAGGAAATTCATCGGCTTTGCCCAAGCTCTTGCTAACAACATGAACTAATAGCTCATGTTTGATAGATTGGAATCTTGATGTTATGCATAGTTAATGCAAACAACAATCATAAGGGCTAAAGCTAAGATGCCTTGGGGTCCGTTTGGCAACTACTACCTTCATAAACCCAACTCAGGAATTGGGCTAGGTACAAACTACAACTCCTAGCTTCAAAGGCAAGTAGAGAGCTCTAGGGATTGGGAAACCCTAAGTCAAAGGAAAGACTAATGCTTTTGTACTTATTGGGGAGAAGGCTGGGTTATCGATCAATGTAAGTGATTAATAAAACTTATGTCTTGTACAGTGTTTGAAACCTTAACATATGCCTTGGCAGAAAGAAGGGTATGTTAAGTAAATTTTAAATAGAACGGCTCCTGATCCCAAGGAGGAGAGCAAATATGCGATGGAAAGGTTATCGCGACTATTCCTACAATGTTTGGAAAAGGATACCATTGTTTTTGTTGATTGATAAAAAAACGTCCTAAATGATTTTGCATTAAACTGATTGTTGGGATGCGATTTGGATGATAATTCCAAGTGCTTGTGTTTGATGGTAAATGCATGGCACGGGTCAATGATGACAAGTTGCTATGGGAAATAAAGGAATGTTTTCTTGGAAGATGATATTAGGCTGATTGCCTTGATTATGCTTGATTCTTAGTTGGATTAATTAAGAAAGGATATTTTGCACGGGTGGATTATCTCCAAGGTCACACCGCATTTCAACAAGAGAGGGCACTGCTCGATTCACAGGCCAAAGGTTGAATGGTGAAAAGTCCAAGCACAGATTTTGTTTCTCATTCCTAGGCCGCTTGGGGTCAGGTGGAGATCTGGACACCCCTTGCCTAGTCCAGAACAATGGAGTTGAAGACTACTGTGAGCCCAACATCTAGGGCGTTGGAAGATCCTATTCTAGATAAATGACGGAAATTATGGTGCCATGTGATTTGAACCGGGTACTTCTGTTGGACAAAATGGATACATAATTTCTCCTGTATGGGAAGGAGGCAAAGGTTAACTTGAAGATAAGTTAAGAAACTTGTTTCTCAAAAGGATTGATTGCTCTATTTTTGTGTCTATGCTGTAAATTATGCAAACAAACCAAGTTTCCTAAAGGCTTAATTAAGGAAGCTAGTTTTTAATGTCACATGTAATTGTGATAGGACCTAATTAGTAAACTAAAGACATCAAGGGATGTCACATGTAAACTAAAGCTATCAAGGGAACTGGGTGGGCAGAACCCTCGATGTGTCTATCCTACGGTAGGGTGGTCCCAAAGAACTGGGAGGCTTCTCACAAGGTTTTACCATCGTTCAACCTTTAGGTATTGTTAGGTTAGAATCCGATTCATGCCTCTTTAGGAGACTAGAATGGGACTACACCCTATGGGTAGAGAGGTTGAGTGGCGCATCCCTCTCGTTTCTCATTTTCTTTGAACCAAGTACGGCTTGGATCTGCTTCGACTTGGGTATCTCTATGTAAAGTAGGATGTCAAGGACCCAATGCTAGAATTCTGTCGGGAGACCTTGACCACTAGGAACACAGATTTCAGGTTGATATCCCAGTGGGTACGGCTGTGAAAGTTCCATTGCGAGGCAGACTCAAGAAACCCTAGGCGACAAACCCCGTAACATTCCATGGGAGTGCCGAGCGATGTCACTCAAATTCGTCTCTCGATGGACCTCTAAAAGGTGGCTAGACAGCCGACAGGTGGGCACGTTACATGACAATTGGCCAGCCCTGGTCCTAGACTGGTTGGTCTAACTCAAGGAGTTGGATGGGAGTCTAATTCTGGGAGTCGAACGTGGTCTGATTTTACTAGTTAGATGGTCCCATTGGTCCATCCAACTTTAGCAGTCGGATGTAGACTGTTGGTCCTGGGTTCAAACATGGATGCCGGTGCGATCGATGTTGAAGATTCCTTGGGTTCACTACCTAACCTGTAACCTTCCAAAACCAATTATTAGAATAAGAGGAAGGCCTAGAGGTACCTCGACTGAAGGATTGGACTTGAAATCAACACGCTCGATTCATTTTGTACTTGTAGCTCTCTCTCTCTCTCTCACCCTCTCTCTCACACACTGAAGTGCAGAAATGAGCTCTTCCCTATTGGTTTTGGACTTTTAGGGTCATGTCCAGCCAAGCTCAACCTTCCAACTCCATGTCTTGCATGCATTAAACCCCAAAACTCACTCTTTGTTCTGTCTATTTTATAGCAACAAAACCTTATTGTTTCCCTACAAGTTATTGGTCCTAATCTACTCTAAATGCAACAGAAATCCAGAACAGAAAACTGAAATGCTTCCTCCTACTTGCCTAATCACCACAAAACTGAAATACTTACATGTTTTGAAGATTAAAGCACCTAAATCTCCTACCTATATGAAGCACTGGTTTGGGGGTGAAACCCTACTTCAATGCTTGATTCGAAGTGTGCAAGCACTCAAGACTCGAATCCGTTTGTCCCGACAACGAAACCAAAATGTTGGGAGCTCACGCTTGACCACTAAGACCCACGGACCGCTTATTTTTCAAGCATTTCAAGCTGAGCACTAAAGGCTACCTCTCACATAGCTGAAGCACTATCCCTCTCTACAAGTGTAGGGAGCTTACCTCGATGCCCAATTGACTATCCTCCTCCTTCAAGCACACCAGTAGCTCCATGATTCATGATGCAAGCTCAAGAAACCTCAAGCCTCCTCCTTCAAGCTCCATCCTCCATATCCGTGTGCGAGACAAGAGAAGAGAAGAGAAGAAGAGAGGAGATGATGGAGAGCTTCTTCTCCTTGATCCCTAACCCTCACACTCTCACACTCCCTCTCTCAAGCATACTCAAACAAGCAAGAAGGAGAGAACAAGAGAAGAAGATGAATCCACTTTGCTGCACACCAAAGAATGAGCTCTTCATTCACTTTTTAACTTTATATACAAAACCCTAAATCCCTTTTGGGCGGTCATCCCCTTATCCCCCTTTTATACGTGACCGGCCACTGTGGCAAGGTCCTATTTTCCCTTTCTTTCTATCTCCCCTATCTCTTTACCTATGCTTGCCTACCTTTTACAATTTGCACAGGAGGGAGCCTGGCACTCTTTTACAACAGTTTTAGGGGCACCTTGTATTTAAAAATACGCATTTGCCTTTGACTTGATTTTTGAGGCCGCCCTTGCACTTTTAGTTGTTCTCCATCCTGCTTCATCCATTGCATCTACATTTTTGACTTCTTTTTCTTCTGTCTCAAATTGGGGTTTTCTTGACTTCTTTTTCTTCCGTCTTGAACTGGTGTTAACATCCTCCAATGCAGTTTTGAAGTCTTAATAGTCATGTGAGTTCCATACCCGCATATCACAAAACTTAAAAATCATGTCTAAAGAATTCCAAGCATTCACCTTGCATGATCATGCTCCACCATTATTAGCATGGTCAACAACCACATTATGGATACACTTCCACCTATTGAATTGAATTCTCTTAGTGAACTATATTACTTGATAAGGAGGTGCAAATAAAAGTCTTCTTGCTTCCACACCTCCAATGGAAAGTTCCTTTGGTAGGTCTCGATCATCTTTAGACCTTACCTTGTCCTCTTCAATTTTCATGTTTCTACCATGAAAACCAATGTCTGATAGTGCCAAGTGCCTCAACTTTCCCAAACCTAGGTCATATTGTCCATGCAAAACATATATACAAGAAAACTAATTTCTCAACGATTTTGCATAGACCATGCATTATACAAATATGGACTCTAGATAAGAAAATATTCAAAATTTCTATGAAATCTAGATCTTTGAGGTGCCTGTCAAGTGCCTTTTTCCAATCCTTTTATCAAGTTCCTTTGCAGCACATGTGAAATATATGCACGAGTTCTTTGAATTGGCTACTTTTGAGATATTGTACAGGTACTTTAGGGTCTTCAAATCACTTGGTAGATGCCACTCTACATTGAATCTTCCAAACTGTTTGATGTCCAAGATTCTCCAGTTTGTTTGCTCACTAAGGATTTAGGGTATACTTGTCTTATGGAAAATCCAATACAAGTTTTCAAAATTCTTAGATGACATAACCTATAATACACACATATTATTACAAGCATGTGAAACAACCACAACATTAGCATAAGTAAACTTCTAATATAAGTATATTGCTTATCTCAAAGGATCCTAAGGAGAATATATTGTTCTTAGATTGGACACTATACCATTTTGGATTTTGCCTTGAAAGTGTTGGATCAAATGCTATTCATTACGGTGATGGTAATCTATTTCAACTTTGTGTCCTTCACAATTTGGCACTCATCAAACTTGAGTGAAAATTTTAGAACACCATCACATTATCTCTACTCACCCCAAATAGTTAAACAAGGTATGATTGTTAAGGCCTCCAAGCCATAAAATTATTGTAGTATTTGTTATAAACCATTGTCTCTTTCATTGCTCCATAATATATATCCTAAATGTGGAATGGAACTCCTAGGATATTAGGTTTGGAAATATTGATCCATGTAGCTTGGATTCCTTTATTTTTTATTAAAGGTTTTTGTATGTATCCCTTGTTGGATATACCTGCCTCATCCAACAAGACCCATATATCACTTTACCTAACTTGGTTTCCTTTCAAGAAGGCCTCAATTTCTTCTTTTATTATCTTTTGATATTTTGGGTCCATTAAAATCACTTTGATATCTTAACGTGTGCGATGCCTCCATGCTTGGATTCTTTTCTTCATTAGGTTGTAAGATATCTCTACATTAAATTATTATAAAATACTTCACAAATGCTTTATTAAATAGAGAAAGATGTAACAAGCAACTTACTTACTTCATTGCATGGATTTTTTTATTAATATCACTTGCCTCATAATTGCATATCTTGGATATTTCAAAGCTTCCTACATTGTTTGTGAACTCCTTATACTCCTTTAAGCCTCAATTGATCTCTTTGTTTCTTTAGCTCTAAAATAGTGTCTTTGTTTTTGTGTAGTTTATACTTACATTGTTCTAAAGCATTTTTGACTGGCCAAAGACCAAGCCACTTTTAACCCGGTTGTCAAGCCAACTCCTAAGAGTTGTTGCACTAAACAGGTGATCTTGATAACTAATTCTTGTAATTTAGTCTAGCCTTCCTTTTTATTCGTGACACTTATTAGTGGTAGTCCAACTAATCATCTGAACAAAACTTGGTAAGCTTATTCAATCTCATATTTCATTTCTTTAAATAGCTAGGTCTCTATGTTGGGTCCTAGAATACTAACCTAGGATAACTATGGCTTCTCCCCATCTCTCAGGGGCAGCTCCTCATAATTTGCTCCTGCCAAACTAATGGCGGTTTATCCAGGAAGTTTTGATGTTTGACTTTAAGAAATTTGTTTCAAGGTATAGATCCCTTGGATCTATTTGAATATCCCCATTTAAATTATTTTTTATATTTCTCTTCTCCAACTGATTAAAGTTAATTTGTTTTATTTATTTGATTAACAGCAATCATTCAAATCAAAACATCTAACGTTCTAAAAACCCATAATTTTAATTCCTTGTAACATTTCCCAACTCCGTACTGCAATTTCGTCGTTGCTCTTTAGTGTTTAAATACTTAATTCATTTTGCGAGTATAACGTCCTTTCTTTCTTCTTCTTTACTAAATACAAATCAGGATAAAAACAGATACTCTCTGCACTCTAACATAAACACATACATAGTTCATTTTAAATTCCCATATTTCCCTTTTATTTATCAGTTAGTCCTAGTGGCCCTCCACTCTTCTTTGCAATCATCAGATAATCAATTTTTTAATTCGAACAAAATATAGATCTTAAATATGGATGCTGAGGCTTTCCCTCATGCCATCAAAATGATTATCTTATTAAGTTTCTTGATATTTGTAATTTAATTTAAGATTATAATTTTCTTATCATCAGCAAACATCATAAAATACTATTGTATCTCTCTTTCTTACCCATCCCTGTGTTATTGAATAGTACATCATGTATCGTTTTATTTCCTCAAAATAAAAACACCATGTTTATATGAAAATGTTTCTTTCAGTAGAATATATTTAAACTGTTGTTTCTTTTTGTTTTAAAGCTTACAAAACTTCATCAGCAATCAAGAATTATCTTCTCAGCTTTTCATGTAAAAATCCATATTTTTATTGATAAATAACATATTTTACTCAAATGAAAACTATTATTTTTCTTTAAAAATGACACTTTTTGAAATTTTAAATATATCAAATAGTCTTTAAATATTATGAAAAATTTTCAATAAATTTCTAAAAACATAGTATTTATAAAAAAATATCATAGGTCCTCTTGGATCAACCAAAAATTTTATACAAATTCATATGTGTCAATTTTGAACCATTTTAGAGCATTTTTTACTATTTTTGATTTTTAGAAAATGATTTCAAGTGCACATAAATGTAGACAATCATTCAACTCGAAAAAACAGGTTTCAAGGCATTTTCTAAAAATATTAAACTAAACATTTACTCATGCTATATCATTTATTTTAGATAAACAGTTTAGGCACGCATTTGTAAATCCCACGGGTTGTTGTCGCGTCTTTGAAGACCGTGTTCTCCTGCAGTCCAACCAAGGCAAGTCCATCGTCCAGCCAGTCGTTTTGATTGTGAGCTCATCAATTTTTTACTCTCCCGCCGACCCTCACGCGACTGTTACCCTATGGCAATAGGAATGACCTTTTTCCCTTAAGTTAAAGATTAAACTCTTAATGAAGAGTTAATTGTAGCTATGGCTTTTCTATTCTTCCATGTCGACGACCTTAGAAAGGGGGTATCTAATTGTATATCTTTGCCATCTGTTCACTGAATCACGAGTGAAGTCAAGCGATTAAGAACCTAGAATTCTTCTCCTAGCCTGTAATTTCAGTTTGCTTGGGTATATTGAGGCTCCACATTGACCATAAGAAGCAAGGCATGGCAATGGCAGTCTTTCCCTTTTATCTCTCACTCAATCTGTGGATTGTAGGACTAGTTAGTTGGATTAAAGCTTCTCCCCCTCCTATCAATGCATATTTGTGGTCTCTCTCTCTATGCAATAATAGCGCCATTGATAATCTCTCTCTCTCTCTCTCTCATTCATGGTGCCTACCTCTTTCTTCATGACCCCTCCCTTCTCTCCTTCTCACTCAAGGTGCCTTGATCCAAGGAGGGTAGAAGATAAGAATTGATGAGCGAATAGCCCAAGGGATACTCAGAATGCTACTTGGTAGAGAAGGCGATGATGATGTATAAGGAGAACACGATGATGAAATTGGTGATGAAGAATGGTGGGCACCCATCTCTGAATTGCAGGCAAGCCATTCTCTCTCTCTCTCTCTCTCTCTCTCTCTCTCTCTCTCTCTCTCTCTCTCTCTCTCTCTCTCTCTCTCTCTCTCTTTGTCTATGGGGCTGTCTCTCGCTCCCTCTTTGTGGTTGCTGCTCTCAAAGCGTCGCCACCCTTTCGCACATTGTTTTGTCCTCGACACATTGCTACTGGCCCGTTTCTTCTTGCATCACAGCCATATCTCTCTCTCTGTCTATTCCGCAACTTTGCTGTCAATCTACTCTCGTACTTCAGAACGTATTCTCAAGAGCACGATTCAAGAATGAAAAGCACTCGATATCCAGCATATGCACCTCATCTATAAACAAGACTCCTGGTATTATCTCTGCTTTCCCCTCCTCTCTCCTCATGTACATGTCATCCATTCTCTCTCTCTCTCTCTCTGAGCCCTGCTTCATAATCATCTTCCTTGTATGGCGCCTTGTATCAGAAGCACACGCAATTGCCATTCGGCCCCCCTTTCCTCGCAGTTTACTCAGAGATTGGGAGAGAAACGCCACGAGAATATTACTGCCCGTACAATGAGAAAGCTTACATAGGGTAATATAGGCACCTTTGCACCCTTTGAAATGTCAATGTGTGAGGTATTACTACTAGTTGACGACCTCAATGACACAAAGACAACTCTTGCTCGTCTAGACCAACCAACTTTACCATATGCATGGTAGCCAACTCCTCCTCCATAAGAAACTTTTATATTTCCACGAAGGTTGCCACAAAATTCATTGACATGGTCATGTCCATTAAAGACCACAGGAACATCTCCTGCTTCATGTAAGGTGGACAAGAAGCCAGAGTTCACTTGTGCACAACCAATTCCCTCTTGCTTAACTCCAGTTATTGAGCAAAGACTTGCCAGACGTGTTTCAACTAGAGGAATGTGAAAGTAAGCCAAAGCAGGAATCTTTTCCATAAGTGCAAATGCATTGATTTTGTTTCGTTCCTGCAGTTTGATAGATAGCTCTTTAAACCATTTCTTTTGACTTTCTTGAATCCACCCATAACCATGTATCCTCTTCACCTTGGAGTAGTCCCCACTATCAAGCATGTAAAGATTTAAGACACTTCTTCTTTCATGCTCTGATCCTAATGGGCCTTGCACTTCTAAGTGGTAGTTACCAAATCCATCTATGTCAGTGACAAGTTTGTTGCTTGAATTCTCCATCCCCCTACCACCCTGTACATCATGATGTTTAACTTCTTTTGGATATACTTGTGACAAGGTGTAGTCCATGGTGGTGATGTATTTTTTTTAAAGCAAAAGAAGGATCGTTGAAATATGAAGAGACCACCACATGTGTTGTATAAGAGTATTAGTTGATGAGGACCATAATACTTGGTAATCATTCGTAGATAGATCATGATCATCAAGTTGTTTCCAAGTAGAAATCTGCCCTATTTCTAACCACTGCATATCTTGGATTGATGTTGCAAAATTTCCTTTGGCACCCTTTGGCACCACACAAGGATGAATGCACATATGACATAGTGTGTCCTTATAACCTTTAACACATTTTGGAATAATGAACATCAAACATGAAAATCTTGCTTTGGCATTAATTCACCAAAAGACTCCTCCATAAGCTTGTCCAAGATTGTGCTTCTTATAGGCTCCGTGTCTGTAGGTGGTACATCCAGTCTTCCTTTTGCTAGTAAGTCCCCTTTGGATTACTTCGTCTTTGCCAAGAGTCTATTCTCTTGAGTCTAATATCCAACACCTCCCCAAAGAAATCTCCATAATAATCACCAATGATCTAATGATCACCCTTTGATCATCACTGCAGTATTACTGTAGACAATAATCACAATCATGATGCTGTGTATTTTTCATAAAGAGTTTAATCCTTAGGAGGTAGGAGGTAGCATAACCAGTGAAATCCCCCCATCCCTTAGATTAATACTAAGATATCCTATCAACCTGTCAAGACCTTGCCAAGTCCAAAATTCCCCCGAAAACTCCTAATTTATAACAAGGTCCTATCTCCTCTAAGTGATAATAATCCCTACAAGAAAATTTTAAACAGTCATAGCTGAGATTCACTAAGTAAACCTATCAGATTTTGTCTAAAACTCCACCTTCCTCTCGTACAAGAACTTCCTTGTACCAACATCTCCTGACTAGACTGCAAGAACACGGCCTCCAAAGACAGCAACTACCAACATCGCATCTATAGTAAATTAATGTAAAAAGATGGTAGTAGGGTGTCACTTATATACAAATTTGCCAAAAAATTGTTGCAATAGATGGCATGTTTTTAGGTGTTGTCATTCTCCCCCACTTAATTGCGAAGTGTCCTCACGAGCACAGCTACATCACGAACATAGCTACCACAAGCACTGCTATGCAACTTCGAAGAAAAAATATACTCTCCCCCACTTAATTGCGAAGTGTCCTCACGAGCACAGCTACATGATCTGCAAAACCGCACATGGACAACTAGTAGACACTACAAAGGTAGAAAAATACTTATTGGTGTCATATTAAAACACAAACAATACAAACATTTCAAGTAAATTGTATAAAAACTTATGCAAACTAACATTCCCCTTACTCACTTGCCCCACTAAAGTGCATAACAGAGCTTCATCCATTGCATAGAATATACCAACTAGGAAGCTGTCTAGAGCCGCTAAACAACAATAATCCCTCGACGCAATAAATTGCCACACTACTATCCTACTAGAAATATTGCTTCTGAAATAGCCTCACTAATAAGATCGTTACTTAACAAAGAACCCAAACAAGGCAAGCTAATACTATAACACCAAATAGGACTCCTAGGGTTTAGCTGCTAACCCTCCATGTTCTACTGGAACAACTAGCCAATGATCCCTTGCTTCCAAGTGTCCAAAGTTTTGCTTTTAATTTTAAGTTTTAATAGCATTCTTTTCAGTATCAAAAGAGTATATACATTTATTCTCCTTCCAAAAGGTCCCACCCCAAAGAGATGCAAGGCATCGGACGTAGGGCACCCATCAAGGAAATCCCTACAGCCTACCAGAACCTCAGAGGCGATGGTTATCTTCTTTTGGTTTTTTTTTTTCAAACCCTACAGTCTCAGGGCGTTTTTTTTTTTTCTTTCTTTCTTTTTTTTCTTTCATTTTATTTTTTAATTTTTAAAAGAATAAATATATAGAATCTTGTGAGCTTATAATATTTGGATTGGATTTTAAGTAGTTTTTTTAAAAAAAGGATCAACGAGAAGGCTAAGAATACATCACTTAATTGAACGGTCAAACATTTCAGCTCAACAACTTTGCTCAAGGAATCTAATCTAGCGCATAATACTAGTCACTCTGCCTAGGCAAATGATAAGCAAAGAATACTCACCAGTTCAGCATCTCTCTTCCATGCTACTCCTAGTCAAAATTTCATGGAGAGAACCTTGTTGCATAGCTACCCTACATATCGCTAGAAAAGCGACTAAAAGATAGGGGAAAACTCTATAGGATTCCTAATCAGATATCCATACAATGGAATTCACTATGTTATACACACACATCACCCCCTGTTTAATCTCGTCCTAGTGCTAAATCCCATCCCTTGTGAGTGGACTTCATATATACGAAATTAGATATGTGTCATTCATATTTGCTTAAAATGTTTACTTATATTGCTTCTATAATTACTTAGGCTATTGAAATCTCTGAGTTAACTCAATCAATTTCTATTGTTGTACTTTGCCTTTATACCAAAGGAATATAAATAAAGAGTATAGATATGAAACAACCTGATTTGTACGTGGATATTGCAACTCCGAGAATCATCAAGAGAAGCATGCAACAATATGTAACTCAAAATCATAGTCAAATCTGCACATGAAACATACACTAGCCAGTACAATGTTAAAGGGTTAGATAAATAAATAATAAAACTTTCCCCTAGACAAAAGAATTGTCATATGCGCATGTCACAATTTTGATCAACTAGTCGATCGTAATACTTCCACTGCTTAGTTGTTTAGAGTAGTATAGTTCTCCACTTGATAACCATTCTTGCATATAGAACTGTCCATCTCACTAACTTAAGTATCCCAAACTCTAACACTGAAAGGAATACCCTAACCGTGCGTGCAAGCTAACTACCTAACTATGTGAAGAATGAAACTAGAGTGCACTAAAACCTAAAAAAGACATGAACTCGAAAAGTTTTTTTTAAAAGTTATTTTTTTATTTGTTTTTTTTAAATTCAAAAAAAAGTAGAAACCTAAAAAACTAAGAAAACAAAATGTCTAAACTAAAATCCTCAAATTCTCTAAGATCTTCTAGTGCAAATAATAACCCTAATCCGAAATCAGCATCACTATCTAAGTCAAATCTACTAACTAAACTATCAGCTATAGGATGCTCAGGAATAACCTCTAGCATAGGCACATCAGAGGTCATAGATCTGCTATCAGGTGCATCGCTAAGAACCTCCATCACATCATGGAGCGGAGCTGAAGCTTCATCATCATAGTAGGGCATAGGGGCCACTGGTAAAGCATCTAAAGAATGCCCCTCGGTCGCATCCATATACCAACATATATAATCCCAACATGGACATGGGACTCTAGTCTGCAAATCATGGTAAGATGGAGTAAGGTGGTAGACAATGGAACGATATCTCGCAAATTCTGCCTGCTCTCTACCTACCCTAGACTGACCAGCGCCACGCTCAAGAGAAAAAACACTAGTATAATCATGACGCTAGTAGGTATAACCAATCATATCCTGCATGGCAGTGGTACCATAGCGTCGAAAGTATGTGCGACACTGCCAACACAAGAGCTGAGCATGCACAAATAAATGCCACTGACAAGACCTACAACCGAATGGTGGATGGTACTGTAAACAAAAAATAATCACAAAAGAAGAACCACAACAAGCCTCTCCCCTCCGTGCATATAAAAACCTATCATGCGTCTGAAAACGTGGAATATCGTAAGGCCCGGCATGAATAGGATCAGAACTATCAGCATCAAGACGAGGGTAAAGTGCATCAAGACGAGGGTAAAGTGCATCCATCCACAAAAAAGCCATACCTGCATCCCATGTAAAACCCCCCCAAGAAAGAAAAGAAATCCAAAGGTAGATGAGAGCAGAATTTTGGTGCCGAGAATTGCTTAAAAATAGCTAAAAATTACGAATATCAAGGGAAAAATATTCAACGTCGAAGGCGGCGGCTCGATCTAGGACGATTTTAAGCGCCAAAGTGCTTTAGAGGCGCCCGAGCGACACTTCTTGATTTTTCATAAATTTTCAGATTGTCGTGTGGGTTGACATGAGTTATCGGCCAATGCGGGATGCCGAACCGGATGCCTAGGATTTTTCAGAGCTCAATTCGGAGTCCGGACGGGGAAATGGCCAAGAAACCGGTCAAGATGCGAAGAGGTGGACAAAATTTGGCCAAAATGGGCAAGTGACCCTTGGGAGCCCAACTTTTAATGTGGATGAAACTCTCATGCAAAAGAGAGATGCAAGAATCGTGGAGAGAAGGCGCCAGACCACGCCCGAAATTTGCGCTCCTATGTTGGTGGAGGCATCATGGCTACTGCACACAACCCCCCCAATTGATCATGGGGCTTCAATCCTCCCTAGATGCTGACTCTATCGTCGTGCTTCGCTCCTCCAATGGTGGTCTCTATGAAGAACTCTGAAATCAGTCTTTCTCTCTCCTCTCTCTCTCTCCCCTAAGGGCAAATTCATGTGGTGAAGAAGAAGAAGAAGAATGTATGACGGATGCTTGTCCAATGAAGACCGGATTGCTCCGTGGTTGAAGAGGAATGAAGATTGCTAATGGTGGACTGTCATGAGCATTAATGGTGGCTGAAAATCTGTCCCGAGGTATGGCAAATAAAAACCCGCAACCCGCAAAGAACGGTAATCTCATTTTTACAAAGGAAATTGATGTTTCATGCAAGTTGCTTTATGAATATTTGTTCCCATGGGATGATTATGCATTACAATGTTGTTTGCAATGTCTTCCAACTGTTTATGCTCAGAAAATCAGAAAATCATAAGTGTTGTGGATGAAATTAATAGTGTAAAACCCGTAAAACACGTGAAATATGGAAAAATTGGGTGTTTTTGAGATATAAATGGAAAATATAATAAGACACACCAACTAAATTTATGATTTTGCTGCAAATGAACCTAAGGGCCACAGCCCATAACTCATTTTGTATTTTTAGTTATTTAATATTGCAAAAAATACAAGAAAAATAGAGAAAATGGGGAAAAATAGATTTTGAGTGCTGAAAATTAAGGAAAAATAAGAACCATGTTTGTGGATGTATGGGGGGTCTGAAGTATGAGGTTTAGCCTCAGTTCAGCCCTAACTTTATGTTTTAGTGAGTTTTTATTGCTTTTCATACAATAAAAATGTGGAAAATGAACCCTAAACCTATGCACCATGCACAACCTAAACAAGTGAGGGGGTAGAGTATATAAAAGGTGTTTAAATGCTGAATGAAATGATGAAAAGATTGTTGGTTTTTATGCATACCATTTAGGTTGGTCGATAATTAAAAATTAAGAACCTAGTAGCACGAGGGTTTCTTGGTGCTAGGTTCATGCAACGCCGCATACGAGCGATAGTTAAATTCATTGAAAGAATGCTTTTGCACTAAGCACAAATGCTGATTTTCTTAATGAGCACATGGACATTCACAATTTGCATGAAGCATAAAATGATAAAAGGTATCAGACAATACCTCCTGGATGCATAGCAATTGCTTTCTAGAAGATCGTGACCAACGTTGAGTGAGTAAGGTTGTCCAAGCTGTAGGCTAGGCATTGGGTCTAGGGGGAAAGAAAGTGAGGAAGCATGGTATATCTCCTGGAAATACGCGAATCATAAAAGAGAGAAGTTTGTGTTTGTATGTGTTATATATGTTTAGCGACGCATCGATGGGCCAATCCCCCAGATGTAGGAGAGTCGCAGTGAGATAGCGGCAGTCAGCCGTGGGAGGACCTCCTATGTTTGTACTTTGTGCTATTTGGCAATGTCCTAGGGACTCCCTCTGAGGAGTGTTAATTGGATTAGAGTTGGACTACGAGACGTGATACAAATGCAAGATGTTTAAGAAGATGATGTATGTGTCATCCACGCTCCTGGCCGCGAGGCCGTGGGGTTGTCGAGCGCATGATAGAGGTCTGGCTAGTGCATGAGCCAGTGCCGGCCCATTGTAGGTCCCATCAGTGGTGCGTCTGCTGGGAGCCGCTTAGAAGTGGTGGTCCTCAAATCCTGGTTATCTAGGGACCAGTTAGCAGTTTATGTCAAAGGATACTGAGATTGACCCATTATTCATAGATAAGCATCGTCTAGCCGAAATCCAAAAGCAAGAGAGAGACGAAAGAGCTAGGCAACGTGCTGAAATTTTTAGGAGGTATTCCCCTAAGCATAGCAGTGCTGAACCCTTACGAGGGAATGTATCTAGTGGTCTTGGTGCCACAAGCCGTTCGTTAGGAGAAGGTGGAAGTCTAGTGCTCCCCTTCCTCCCATAAGCCAGTCTACATCAAGTGCAGGAGGTGTAATCCCACCGTCCCCTATTTCTAGTGCAAATCCAATTTCCTCATGGCGTAGCCCATTGCAATTCCTGCAGGAACGACGGATTTTCCGGCTCTAGGTTACCCGCTACCCATTTTTAATGGGCTAGTTGAGGAAGATGCGGAACTCCACATCAGGGAGTTTCAAAAGCTGATGTTTAACTGTCGCATCCAAGAAGAAGGACATTTAATGATGTTCTTCAACATGACTCTCAAAGGAAGAGCTGCCATATGGTATCATGGTTTAGAATCCGGAACCATATTGAATATTGATTCATTTTATGGAGCTTTTCGAAGGGAGTTTGCCCCTGAAAGGGGTGGGCAATATTGGTTGCATGTACTGAACGTGACCCGCCAAGAACCACATGAGGATATTCGTGCTTATGCAAAGAAACTAAAAGAGGTTTTTCGTAAGTTGGACACCTTTATTCCTATCCCCGCAGCTGCCCAATTGCAATATTTTCTACATGGTTTGGACTTTAATATCCAGTTGCAGTTGAGTAGTGTCCCTTTGGGGGATATAGATACTGCCATTACACGAGCACAAGAAGTGGGATCTCGACTACAAGTAGCCTATGCCTCTCGTGCCAATCCGAATATAGGTCTAGCATTGGAAAATAATATGGCGACGGCCAATGGCAGTAGTAGCCAAGGGATAGCGATGACTAATCCTAATGGGAGAGGGAACATGATGAAGAATGTGCCTTTATTACCAGCTCCCCCTAGCATGTCGATGCCTACGGGCAGTCAAATGGCTCCAAATGGTGGAGGCCAGGCAGTTAATCCTAATACCATGCATGTGGTTCAACAACCAGTGCCTAATCGAATTGTTAGGCCGATGGAACGACAGGGTAATGATCAAGGCTACGAGTCGAGTGCTTCTAATGTTCTTGGTGAGGTTAAGGACATGATGAAGCATTATACTGACATAATTACGGAGCAGTATCGACAAATAGCCGTTGATGTCAACTTTCTTAAAAAACAACAAAATTTGATAGGAAGTAGATACCCAGATGAGGGTGTACCTTCGAGGTTTAGCTGCAAATGGTGTGGTGGGCAACATTATCCACGAAATTGCCCAAATGTAAAGTGCGACACTTGTGGAAAATCTGGCCATTTAGCAGCCACTTGCTGGAGTAAGATTAGTTCCCTCCAGCGAGGTAGTCGGGAACCAGGGCCTGTTAATCATCGTGCGCAAGGAAATGATTCCTAGCGAGAAGACGGGCCTAAACAAATACTCCAACGACCAAAGACTACAGTGGAGGAGCTGCCTAGTGGTAGTGGGGTTAGTTTGATTGAGGCTGTGCGTGTTAATGACGCTGAAACCTCTAATCTGCGAGCTATCCTTACAAGAGGTCAAAAGGGTAGAGAGGCCGACAAGGATAAGCCTGTCGACAGAAACCCTAAACAGGGTGACAAAGGAACGCAAGTTCTGGATCCTGCCATGGAAGGAGGACCTCTGAAGCCCGTGGAGAGTAAAGTCGATGTTAAGAAGGATAATGAACCACCAAGGAAGAAGGTGAAAGTTAAAAAAGAGGCAATAAAGCCGGTTCAGCGACCTAAAGAGCGGATGGTTTGGCGTGAAAAGCGAACTCTACCGAACTATCATGAATTCGATTTGGCGAGCTCTCTTTGCGAAGTCAAGCTAGATGTGAATCTTTTATAGCTTATTAAGCTTTCCCCAGGAGTACGCAAGGAATTTAGAAAGATCCTGCGTATCAGGTATATCGTGGAACCTTTGGGTATTGCGCGAGTTGGTGATGACTGGTTCGAGTATGCTGAGAAGCATTGCCCAAGGGTTGCAGCCTATGTCGATAGGATATTAGTAGATTATGCCATTGTTGACATGGGATCATCTGTTAACATTATGAATTCTGAACTGATGGAAAGGTTGGGTCTTGCGATCCAGAAAGATACCTCCACAATTCTCAGAATGGCGGATGATAGTTTGAGACAGCCGGAAGGCTGCATCACTAAGGTCCATGTCACTGTTGCAAATGTAGAATGCATGTTGGACTTTGGGGTAATTTGTTTTGCAGGGCGTCCAAGTTACCAAGTATTACTTGGACGACCTTGGATCTTGCAAGCGGATTGTCAAGTGGATATACCCGCTGGTCGGCTGATATTCGGCAGAGGTGCTCAGTGCGTGGTGATTGATGCCTATCCTGAGTCCCCGCAAAGTGAGAGAGCTCCTCTATCTTCTACAGAATTGGAGACATTAGAATATTTATCTGCCAGTGAGACATCATCGAGTGATGAGTCCAAAGAGGGATCCACCATGGAAGACATCTATCAGATCACTTTGAACAAGCTGATAGAGGCCCAAGATCGTATAAGAGATGCAGATGTTATCGAGCTAGACCTTGGCATGCCAAATGATTTGCGGCCAATTAAATTAGGTTCCATGCTCAGTGTCCAAGAAAGGGAGGACTATGTGTCCCTAATTCAAGAATTCCGCAACATCTTTGCTTGGAGTTATGATGAGCTGAGAGGCATTCCTCCCAGCCTGGCTGTTCATACTATTCCTGTAAAAGAAGGTAGTTGTCATGTGCGTTAAAAAGTAAGGCGTATGCCTTTTGAATTAAGGGACGGGCTGTTTGAGGAGTTACAGAAGCTTCGGAAAGCGGGTTTGATTTTTCCTGTGCAACACACGGAATGGTGTTCACCCATTGTTATCAGGAAGAAGAAAAACAACCAGATCCGATCATGTGTAGATTTTAGAGAGCTGAATAAGCAAACGGTTAAGGATTACTACCCGTTGCCATTCATTGACCAGATTTTGGATCAATTAGCGAGTAGGGAGATATATTCGTTTATGGATTGCTTTGCCGGATATAACTAGATGGCAATTGCAGAAGAGGACAAGTTGAAAACAACTTTTATTACTGTCTTTGGTACTTTTGTGTACCATGTGATGGCCTTTGGTTTATGCAATGCACCTGGATCGTGGCAACGAACAGCAGATAAGACCTTTGGTGACATCTTCCCAGATGAGTTGAAAGTATTTATTGATGACTTAGGGGCCGCCACCGTGAGAGAAAGGTAGTTGATTATTTTGCGAAAATGCTTTGAGCACTGTAGACAATTTTGTATCACTCTAAACCCACGGAAGTGTGTTTTTGGTGTACCTTATGGGCTATTGCTGGGCCATGTGGTCAGTTCGGTAGGAATTGCGACAGATCCCGAGAAGGTCAAGGTCATAGTTGCCATGGGTCCACCACGCACTCTGAAAGAAGTTCATAGCTTTCTGTCTTCGGTTGGTTATTATCGTAGATTCATAAACGCCTTGGCAGAAAGAACGTTGCCGCTTACAAATCTATTGTCCTTTAGCTGTTTGTTTGTATGGAGCGACCCTTGTAAGGTAGCTTTCGAGGATGTGAAGCATGAGCTAGTAAAAGCTCCCGTTTTAAAAGCACCTAAAAGAGGTGAGGTGTTCTATATATTTTCAGCATCCACCATGCATAGTATCAGCTG
This sequence comes from Lygodium microphyllum, assembly GCF_053477565.2. NCBI lineage: Eukaryota > Viridiplantae > Streptophyta > Polypodiopsida > Schizaeales > Lygodiaceae > Lygodium > Lygodium microphyllum. The sequence goes on along the minus strand of NC_141153.1, from coordinate 87,243,628 downwards.
CTATTTGGCCCAAATCTGGGAGGAAAAGTGGTATTATCCGATAGCCTTTGCTAGTCAAAAATTGGGCATTTCAGAGATCAATTATACCTACATGGAGAAGTTGTGTCTTGCGATGGTCTTTGGGACCAAGAAATTCAGGCATTATGTTCTCTATGAGAAAGTTATGCTTTATACGAAGGCGGAGGGGCTTCGATTATTGATGAATAAGCTCCAGCCGCCTGATTGTCTAGCGAAGTGGTTAATCACTTTGCAGGAGTTTGATTATGAGATCAGGAGTAAGCCACTAAGGTTATGAGGCATCCTGGAATGTCTTATGGACTTTGGGGAGCCGAAAGAATTTGTGGCTGGAGGTAGTGACATGGAGTCGTTATTTAAGATAGATACGGCGTCTATTCCCTCCTGGTATGCTGCATTAACGCATTATTTATCAACAGGAGAGGCTGGATCCGAACTATCTAAAGCTGAGAGAAGGAAAATTAAGCAGTAGGCATTAAAGTTTGCCTTGATCGCAGGTACATTATATCGGCAAGGGGTTGATGACATCTATCGCCGATGTGTGATGCCTAACGAGGTGCCATTCATTTTGGAAGAGTGCCATGATTCCGCTTGCGGAGGTTATTTTGCTGGACAGCTTACAGCACAAAAGGCTTTAAGAGCAGGTTACTGGTGGCCTGCCATCTTCCAGGATGCATTTGCGTATGTTAAGAGATGCGATATTTGTCAACGACATGATAGTCGAGAGAATAGGAAAAGACCACTCACCCCTATTATGGCGATACTTCCATTTGAGAAGTGGGGAATAGACTTTGTGGGTCCTATTACTCCGTCGTCGACTGCGCAAAAGAGGTATAGTATTGTAGCCACTGACTACTTCACAAAGTGGTCAGAAGCACGTGCAACAAGGAAAGATGATGCTAAAGAAACTGCTAGTTTCCTTTTAGAGCAGATAATATGCCATTTTGGTCCCCCGAAAGAATTAGTGTCGGACCGTGGAACCCATTTCCTGAAAAAGGTGATCAAAAGATTGACTGAGGCTTGGCAAATCAAGCACAATAAAACGACTCCTTATAATCCGCAAGCGAATGGGCAGGTTGAAAGTACCAACAAGCAGCGTGTGGGTATCTTGTCTAAGATAGTCTCTGAGAAGAAACGAGACTGGGACAGGAAGCTATATGTGGCAGTATGGGCGTATAATACCACGTTCAAGCGAGCTACCAGCCATACTCCCTTCAAATTGGTTTATGGGGAAGAGTGTGTGTTACCCCTTGAAATCGTATTGCCGACCATACGGTTTGCAATCAACCATTCTTTGGGAGATAAGGATTCCCTTTTTGAATGTTTCACGACTATAGCCCACCTGGATGAGCTGAAGTTGCAGAGCTTATTACACCAGGAGGTTGCTAAGCGTCGGATGAAGCGGTTGCATGACCTTAGAGCGAAAAAATATACCTTTAAAAAAGGCCAATTAGTCCTCTATTATGATGCGCGTAGGGAGTTGTTTCCAGGAAAATTGGAACCTAAATGGGATGGCCCCTACAAGATTGTTTTATGCATTTAGTTTAGGGCTACGAGCCTATTTTCCCTCCTTGGAAAGAAGCCTATTATTGTATATCTGTGCTATTCCAGGAAAGGATGTGTAGGTGCTACTATGCTTTATTTCGTTAGGCCAAGAGGGCCGATTTAGTTTTGTAGTGAAGTGTTTCATTTCATTAGGCCAAGAGGACCAGTTGTCTGTTTAGTGCAGATGCGGTTAATGGTTTCTTGTTTGAGTCCTGTGCTTGACAGATTCCTTGGAGCTGGAGGGAGCCTTTGTCGCGGCATCAACGCTTCTTGTGGCCCTATACACGTGATATCTTTCCTTTATGAGTACTGTGGTTGTTATGCTATATGTGGTTGTATACTTGTTAAGGGGTTTTTCGTTTCTTGTTGGGGACCAGCGACCAAGGCATGAAGTCCCAAGGTTTAGGTTCAGTATGTTTGAGGGAGGTCTGAGTAGTCGTTGCCTCCTGTAAAGACATTGTCAGGCATTGAAAGACCTGTTTTAGAAGGGAGTTCTAGTGACCCTGTTCTGCTAGCCTGCTAGGTGGCCATTGTAGGAGTTCCTGTTAGTTGTGAGGCAGTTAGAGAAGCCTGCGGAAGGAAAATAAAGATGATAAAGGAAAGAAACCCTGAATATCTGAAAAGAAAATTAATATATATGGAGGTGTGTAAAAAGGGGTTCTAACCCCTATAAATAGAAAAGAAAAGAAATAAAATCTTATAAGCAGTTGATCATTGCCTTGCGAAGGCCTGGTAGGTTCCTGGGGATGAGTCAGACCCGGGGCCGATGCCTCATCTTCCTAGGGGTGGCTTCTTGCTAGAAAAGAAGAAAGTAAGGAAGGTTGGAGCGAAAATAAAAGTGAGCGTCAGAAAAGGATTAAGTGTCGCCTTGCGAGGGCTTGGTAGGTCCTTGGGTACTGAGACAGGACCTGAGGCCGATGCCCTGTTCTCCTTGGGTCACTACGCTCAGCTCCCTCCTTTTTACATGTCCGAGTATGGAAAAAATAAAACCCTAAAAGAAGAAATGTGTTATAAGAAAATACTTCTTGATCAGGCTATAGGAGTCCTTGCCTAGTAGGAGCTCCTAGTTGTGTTAACCTTAGTTAGGTAGGTAGTTCAGACCACCACTTAGGGCAACCTCTTTGATAGGTTTTTTTTAGTTTGGCCGTGTTGGAACTGTTGGTTAGTGACTAGCTCCGGACCTTTTATCAGATTATGCTAGGCCTACTCCTTGTGGATGTCATGCCTTGGTTCTGTCAGGGGGTAGGGTGAGCATTGTGCTGTGTTTAATATGTATCTATTTTGTATCAGCTTGATGCTTCCTTTGGTTGTTTTTGTGCAGATATGGTGTGGGATCCGACGGGCTGAGTCACCCTATCCCGTGGTCGCCAATGAGAGAGAAATTTTGGTGCCGAGAAGTGCTTAAAAATAGCTAAAAATTATGAATATCAAGGGAAAAATATTCAACGTCGAAGGCGGTGGCTCGATCTAGGACGATTTTTAAGTGCCAAAGTGCTTTAGAGGCGCCCGAGCGACACTTGTTGATTTTTCATAATTTTTCAGACTGTCGTGCCGGTTGACACGAGCTACCAACCAATGCGGGATGCCGAGCCGGATGCCCAGGATTTTTCAGAGCTCAATTCGGAGTCCGGATGGGGAAATGGCCAAGAAACCGGTCAAGATGCGAAGAGGTGGACAAAATTTGGCCAAAATGGGCAAGTGACCCTTGGGAGCCCAACTTTTAATGTGGCATGAAACTCTCATGCAAAAGAGAGATGCAAGAATCGTGGAGAGAAGGCGCCATACCACGCCCGAAATTTGCGCTCCTATGTTGATGGAGGCATCATGGCTGCTGCACACAACCCCCCCAATTGATCATGGGGCTTCAATCCCCCCTGGATGCTAACTCTATCACCGTGCTTCGCTCCTCCAATGGAGGTCTCTATGAAGAACTCTGAAATCAGTCTTTCTCTCTCCTCCCTCTCTCTCCCCTAAGGGCAGATTCATGTGGTGAAGAAGAAGAAGAAGAATGTATGACGGATGCTTGTCCAATGAAGACCGGATTGCTCCATGGTTGAAGAGGAATGAAGATTGCTGATGGTGGACTGTCATGAGCATTAATGGTGGCTGAAAATCAGTCCCGAGATATGGCAAATAAAAACCTGCAACCCGCAAAGAACGGTAATCTCATTTTTACAAAGGAATTTGATGTTTTATGCAAGTTGCTTTATGAATATTTATTCCCATGGGATGATTATGCATTATAATGTTGTTTGCAATGTCTTCCAACTGTTTATGCTCAGAAAATCAGAAAATCATAAGTGTTGTGGATGAAATTAATAGTGTAAAACGTGTAAAACACGTGAAATATGGAAAAATTGGGTGTTTTTGAGATATAAATGGAAAATATAATAAGACACATCAACTAAATTTATGGTTTTGCTACAAATGAACCTAAAGGCCACAACCCATAACTCATTTTGTATTTTTGGTTATTTAATATTACAAAAAATACAAGAAAAATAGAGAAAATGGAGAAAAATTTGGAAAAAATGGATTTTGAGTGTCGAAAATTAAGGAAAAATAAGAACCATGTTTGTGGATGTATGAGGGGTCTGAAGTATGAGGTTTAGCCTCAGTTCAGCCCTACCTTTATGTTTTAGTGAGTTTTTATTTCTTTTCATACAATAAAAATGTGGAAAATGAACCCTAAACCTATGCACCATGCACAACCTAAACGGGTGAGGGGGTAGAGTGTATAAAAGGTGTTTAAATGCTGAATGAAATGATGAAAAGCTTGCTGGTTTTTATGCATACCATTTAGGTTGGTCGATAATTAAAAATTAAGAACCTAGTAGCACGAGGGTTTCTCGGTTTGCTAGGTTCATGCAACGCCGCATACGAGCGATAGTTAAATTCATTGAAAGAATGCTTTTGCACTAAGCACAAATGCTGATTTTCTTAATTGCTTGAGCACATGGACATTCACAATTTGCATGAAGCATAAAATGATAAAAGGTATCAGACAATACCTCCTGGATGCATGGCAATTGCTTTCTAGAAGATCGTGACCAACGTTGAGTGAGTAAGGTTGTCCAAGCTGTAGGCTAGGCGTTGGGTCTAGGGGGAAAGAAAGTGAGGAAGCATGGTATATCTCCTGGAAATACACGAATCATAAAAGAGAGAAGTTTGTGTTCGTATGTGTTATATATGTTTAGCGATGCATCGAGGGGCCAATCCCCCAGGTGTAGGAGAGTCGCAGTGAGGTAGCGGCAGTCAGCCATGGGAGGACCTCCTATGTTTGAGATGAAGGATTTGGGAGAGCTGCATTATTTCTTGGACATTGAGGTGATTAGATCACCAAGTGGGATACGGCTCTTGCAGAGGCAGTATGGATTGGACATGCTGTCCAAATATGGGATGACAGGCTGTAAGCCTATTTCAGTTCCTTTGGAGCAAAATGTGAAGCTAAGCGCAGATGTAGGTGAGCTTCTGGAAGACCCTAGTATGTACAGACGCATAGTAGGAAGTTTGATTTATATGACTATTACCAGGCCAGATTTGAGCTATGATGTTGGATTGGTAAGTCAGTTTATGCAGGCTCCAAGGAAACCACATTTGGATGCGGCTAGACGCATACTCAGGTATGTGAAGTCCACATTGCAGTATGGACTACTTTATGAGACTGGGGTTCAGATACAGTTGCATGGATACACTGATGCTGATTGGGCTGGTAGTATTTCTGATAGAAGATCTACCAGTGGATATGTGTTCTCTTTTGGGAGTGATGCATTCACTTGGAGCAGCAAGAAACAGCCTACAGTTGCCTTGTCGAGCACAGAGGCTGAGTACAAGGGCGCAGCAATGGCTCCATGTGAGGTAGCTTGGTTGCATAAGCTACTTTATGATATGCATCAGCCTACAGATGGGCCAGTTGTCATTTATTGTGACAACATGAGTAGTATACACTTAGCAAATAACCCAGTCTATCATGCTAGAACAAAACACATTGAGGTGCATTATCACTATGTGCGGGAGAGGGTTTTACTAGGTCTTATTGATCTAGTTTATGTCAGCACAAAGGATCAGGTAGCTGACATATTTACGAAGGCATTGGGCGCAGAGAAGCTACGCAAGTTCAAAGACCTGCTTGGTGTGCAGGAATTGGGATTGAGCTCGAGGGGGAGTGTTGAGATCTCGAGCTCCACTCATGATATGCCAGGGTGACCGTTGTGCATCTATGTCACCGACTTGTTAGCTGTAGATGCGGTTGGTACACCGCCCATGAATAATAGCTAGATGATAGCTATCCTTATCTACTCTAGTTCGTGGCTCAGTTAGTATGCCACCTTAGTTAGTTGAGTTTGGTTTGAGACCCATATATAGGGTTCTTCTATTTCTTTGTACTAGAGTTCTTTTTTGCTTACACAACTAAGAAGAGAAAAACTGTTTTCAACCTCCACCTTTGTGTGTATTCCCCCATTGTGCAAGCAAGAAAGCTACAAGTGAGACTCCTTCCTTCTCTCCCACAATCTTGACAGGGACACCCATTCACTATATGCAACAGGATATATAAACCCAGCATCTAAAAGTTTAGTGATTTCAGCCTTCACTAACTTTGTATATACAAGGTTTGTCCGTCGTTGACGTTGACATACGGGTTTTGTGCCTGGCTCAAGATCAATATAATGCTGACATAATTCAGCTTTGATACCCTTAAGGTCCTTATATGACCAAGCAAAAGCATCAACATGTGCTCGTAAGACTTCTTCAAATCTTTCACGATGTGACGATTCCAATTGGTCTCCTAAATTTAAATATTTTCCTTCTGCCATTTTAAGTTTAACTACTTCAATTTCAGGCTCTTCAATAAATAAAGAAGCTATTCTTCGTGGCTTAATTGTAGGCACATCTTTGGATATCTGCATCGATACATTTTCAAGCAGACTATACCTAGTACTTGATTATGGTGCTTCTTCCCTCACATTCACAAAATGTACTAAGGGTAAAGCCCTATAAGGAATAATAGTCAGGTTATCTTGAGTAGCACCATCAACTTCTACTCCGTAGACATTTGCTATCTCAGGAAAGGATTTTTCAGTATATCCCTTCCAATATTTATCTAAACAGCCATTATTGGCATTTAAGTCTTTATGAGATTTCATAATAAATGAAGTCTCTACAGAGTCAATTATGCTAGGTATTTGCTCTGAATTACATGGATATTGAGCATGTAACCTACGGCGATATCGACGTAAGATTTTGTTATTCTTTTCTAAACATTCTTGATCATCTACACTCCAGCACCATTGATTATCTTTAAGCTTGAGAATTAGCGAATGTAGATTCTCATCCTCCTCGCCCTGAATTCGACAGCCCAAATAATGTATGACTTGTTTCAGTTCCACAAAATTCCTAGGTGTTGCAGGTTCAAACCATCTAAGTTGTGGCTCCTGGCCAACCCCATAGATAGTGAAATCCATTACTCTTTCTTTTGGATGAGGCAACACCACCTCTTGCATATTTTGCAATTTGACCTTAGTGGATTTAGATTGAACTCGTCGATAACCAACTAGTGGTCCCCTAGAATAGCAATACATCTTCTACGTAATTCCGTTGGAACACTTAAAAGAATGACACAACCAGGGAATACTCGTAGGGTTTTTCTCTTGAGTCTCTGGCTCAAAAGTACCCTTAGATTTATCTTTTTCCAAAAACCTATTAGTTTTTTCATATTCTTCCTAATAATTCATATCCATAGGTAAAGCTTGTTCCATCTGTAACTCCCCGCCACTGAATTTAGACTTCTATTCTTCTAAATAAAATTCTAAAAGCGAGATCTCATCTAGATATCACCTTTCTCTAAACTGAAATTCTACCTTTTCCTTTTGCAACTCAGTAATCTTCTTCATTGCTTCATTTATAGCAGTCAATGCTGCCTCACGCTCTACTTCTAATGCCTCGTTCAATTGTCTAATAATCCTAACAGAATTACCATGATGTTCATGAGAAGTCTGTGAAAACCTATTAAAAGCCGAAGATGAATCATCCTCATCCTCACAAGATAGTGGTCTTCGTAAGGGTTTGCACCCATGCTTACTTCTCCTTTCTTTTTCCTTTCTTTCTAGCTGGTAATAATAAATCATTTTGGCTCTAACTGGGAGTTGTACAAATCCAAAGGGTAAAGCATTTTCCCCATAAGGAAGAGTTGCTAAGATCCTACTCTCAGGCATACTATTATTATTATCAGTAACATCATCTTCTTCCATACTTTCTAAAGAGGTTATTGAGATGTCAGCCACATCAAATGTCATTAACTCAGGCATCTCTTACTCCTCTAATTCATCCATAGAAACCTCTTCTGACCTGCTGTATGCAAAAAATGCAGTTTCTTGATTATTCTCTTCTTGATCTGTGGATAACTGAAAACATGTTTCAAGCGAATCATCAAAGTATTCTGCTTCCTTTGCAGAAAGCATTAAGCAGTCTAGGGTTGTATCTTCGGATGTAGATAACCAATGGGTAATATCACTGTCCGAATCGTTATCAGATGAAAACGTTACAGCATATTCACCAATACCCATCTGTTCTACCTTGTGAGGCTGATGTACTATGTTGACCTCTACTTTCTCTGCTCCTGCTGGGTGTTGTGTTTTAAATAACCAGGCATAAGGCCCTTCATGATTAGTCCTCTCCATTTCCGAATCATAAAACTCACTGTTGGATCTCTCATCCATTTCACTAACTGCCTCATCTCCTGACTCTTTCAAAAACCCTTTTGAAATAACTTGTATTTTAACCCTATCATTTCTAGGACCAATCACAATTGAACCTTTATACCAGTCTTGAATGCATCTTGCTTGGTATAACCAGGGTCTTCCCAGCAGCACAAAATATGATGAAATATTTGTCTGCGAACGAACGAACGATCAAATAGTTCACATGAAATTCTAATCCAGCTACTACAAATTTCACATT